>NC_066848.1:14524508-14639197 GCF_001640805.2 Lates calcarifer
ACGGTGATGTTCTTGCTGAAGCTGCTGAAAGTGAACATACATAGAATAAGGTTAAAAATTCAAGTTGCTAGCAGAGATTTGTGATTTCTTACCAAACCAAGCCTGCTGGTCTCCCTGCACCTCGATGGCGAGACCGAAGTCTGCAAGCTTCACAGCTGCTCCCTTCATCTTACTGGCCAGAAGCAAGTTCTCTGGCTGGGACACAGAGACAAACAGTTCTTTAGGATGCAATGTTTTCACTCAGACAACACATAAAAACTGTTTTTAGTATTCTGCTGTCAGTTAGTATTTATGTATGTTAAAAATACACACAAATGTCCATCACAAAACGATGACTCAATATTTCATATTTTGTCTGCTCAACACTGAAAAAGCCCAGATGTTTGCAAAGATAAAACCCTCAAATTTGACAAACTATGAGCAACATCCAGACATTAGCAAGAACAGGTTGTTAAATTTATCTTTGGACAAGCTCTAAGAAGTTCTGCATAGTAAAAATAAACTACAGCACATTTATGAGTAGTAAGAGGGGAAAAATACATTTAAGGCATGTCCCCTCCTTCAGGACATGTCCTGTCTGTCTGCATGACTGGACGAGCAGCAGGAGCACAATGACATCTACAGCAGTAATGAGGCATGATTTGGTCAAACAGGCGACAAAGGCCCAATCCTCCACTCCCCTAAGGAAAGACATTTTCTTTCAGCTGTCAGGATTTAACAAAGGACTTTGATGCTGCCCTTCTGATTACATGATCAAGCAAGAAGTCAGGACTTGGCAAAGATAAGCACATATTGTGTGTGTTTTAGTTGTCTTTAGTTGTCTGCCTCCTCGCTTTCCTCATTTTCCTTACATCATAGTTGATGTAACTCAACTCACTTAAGGAAAAGAAATTAAGGAAAGAGGTTATTTATATAGCTGCACAGCTGTTTTAGATTTACTTGTTTCAGATTTTTCTTGATAATATAGGTTTTTCTTTGTACAACAGCTCAGTGGTTAGCACTGTCACCTCACAGCACGAAGGTCTTTGCTTTGACTCTAACAGCCATTTTCGCCTTTTGTCTGAAGAGTTTTTGCAGGTTTTCTCTGGCCCAGTTGCAAAGTCCACCCTTGACGCAATGCACCACAACCCCCAGACATTAACTCACATATTATCAGTTTAATAATAAAAGGGCCCCAAATGTTGTATGAGGAATGGGAAATCCCGGACAGGGGCGTTTCTGTGGACTTTCTGTTATGTGATCCTTCACTACTTCTTGAAAGCTCTTTTGTGTTTTTGTGTTTAGTGTTAATTCCCTCAAGAAGATCAGCAGAATTTCAGAGTTAAGAAAAGTGTCCAGCATGTACTTTACTGTACCATAATGTTGATGTAAACACATGCACAACACACTGCAACTGGAACGCAATCAAATCAAATCTGGTTTGCACTGTGATCAGATCTCAGCCAGGAGTAAATGAAATGTGTGACGTTTGACTTTGTTTTTAACAGAGGAAATCCATTGAAGGTCTCCTAACTCTCCTTTTCCTGCTATCTCAAGCTGCTTGTCAAAGAGATGACGTCTTCCTCAGCAAGAGAGAAACTATAAAAAAAAAACTATATACACAGCAGCTCTGCTTCAGGAGACAGTGAAGATGCAACTCAAGGGTCAGATGATGGTGGCCAAGCTAGAGCTAGCAAGCTTCTACACTGACACTGATTAACCTCATAGAATGTAAGTAATGTTAGCCTAGTTAGCAAGTTAGTCTTTTGCTGTCTGCATCTGTCACACAACCCTCATCTTTCACCTCGTTGGCATCCATCGTGAGTATCTTACCTAACACACACCATGTTCACTGACATGTCCTCCTTTCTGCCTACCTAATTTGCACATTAAGAATTAAGATCTGATCACAGTGTGAGGAGAACTGAGATAACGAGAACTCTTACTAATAGCAGGTTAATACCAGGTGTAAAAGGGGTCTATGTGCTGAAAGACTGGTACCTAGTGCATGCTGGGACAGGCTCCAGGTCGCTTAAACAGTGGGGTGTGTCTACATTCTAGAATACAGGTCTAAAATGGCAGGCCTGTGTATGTGTGTGTGTGTGTCTGTGTCTTGAGGGCAAAAGACTTTGCAGCAGTAGCTGGCCTCATTGCCTTAAATGCGGACAGATGGACAGATGTCTGACACTTGTACCAACTGTCTTTGTGCTCTAGTCTGTTTCTTTTCATCTGTCAGTCTTGCTTGCGCTTTATCCATCTAGTTATCATTCATCCATACATCCATCCATCCATCCATCCATACATCCATCCATACATCCATCCATACATCCATCCACCCATCTTCCTACCATTTTTCCCCTCTATCAGGCAGAGCTGAAACAATAGCAGAGAGAGAGAGGGAGGAGAAGGGGGACTGCACAGGGACAGAGCTGGAAATAAAGCAACAGGAGAACAGAGAGAGAGACAGATAGAGATAGATAGATGGGAGGTGGCATAATGAGTCCCTACGCTGGCGCTGCAGCAGCCGGGTGACCTCACCCTACAGTTACCATGGCAACCCAGCCTGCCACCAGCCAACAGCACTCAACTCTTTCTCTCTAATTCTTGTTTTCCCCTCAGCGAGTGGCCCTCCTGAGATGACAGGGAGGCAAAAATATGATATGATGTGTGTGTGTGTGTGTGTGTGTGTGCAAGCGTGAGGTCACACCTCTCTGTGGCACACTTTGTTGGCATTAGTACTATGTTTATGGCTCCAATACAGATGTCACTTTTGGCAGCTTTATCCCTGGGAAGTTCTTTGAAAAAATAAAAAGTACAATAAAACCAGATGTTGCTTTCTTTCTAGCTGTCCGGTGATTGGACTAAGTGCTATGGCAAACTTTGTCATCACTCTCTAAATTAATGCTTTAAAGTAGTGTTAATTCTTTAGTTATTCATTCATTTATTGGGCTGCATAAGGGCTGTAAACACAACACCGAAATATGGTTAACATGTTAGCAAATAGTTGCATACATCACCAGCAAATACAAAGCAACACTGTCTGAAAAAGTAGCATATGGATTATCTGAGCTTTTTTGCTGCAGCTGACTGCTGCTGCTGTTGGAAACAAGGCTGTGCAACAGTAAACCTGAACAATAAATCAGAGTTTGACACGTTTATAGCAGGTTTAAGGTTGGAAAAATCATCTTATTTCACTCAGTCTTACAGGTTTGATATATATTCTGTATCTGCTTGTTCCAGCTTTTCATTTTAGACAACACAGAGGCAAAGGCATTTGCCAAATACTGTAATAATATAATGAATTATGATGTTTATATTGAGTGAAATATTCAAATAAAAGACTTCATGTTTTAATGTTGCTTCATTCCATCAAATATTAATGTTCCAGATGTCTTGTGCATCATTTTAGACAAATTTCCCTCAAATTCAGCCACACATATTTAATATTTCTGGAAACTTTGGCATCATTGCTAAAATCTAAAATATTATTACAATATTTAGATGTGGATGAACAATATCTGGCTGCACAGCATGCCTTTATAAAGACTGCCCTAACAGCAGGCCAGTGAGGTTCAATGGGTTATTTCTAGAAATATTGATTTTTTTTTCAGTACACCATTCAAGAACAAACTGCAGTACTGATGCACGAATGTGGTTTGATTGCATTAAAAGAGAGTTGTACATTAGCAACTAATGATTTCTGTCCACTGCCCTCATCATCTATCATCATTATTGTCTTTCTAAAACTCTTCCCTCTCCAAGTTCATTTGATACAGAGATCCCTATGCAAGGTAAAAATCAATGAAAAGCAATGTAAGTCCATTTACACCACTCGCACACAGAAACAGATTGTTTATTTTCCAATTACGTTTGTCTATTTACCCTAGCGTAATGGTTTAATTCTGCACTGTCACATAAAAGTAATAGACCAGATTATTAGGTAAACTATTAAAGTTTAGGACTGTGAACCTAGTATTGGCAATAAAATAAATGCAGTGCAATTATCCAGGTGTTTAAATCTCAGCTTAATTCGCTGTCTTCATTCACTGTAACACTAAAATGAAATAACACAGCTGAAGAGGTCAGGGTGCCGTTGGTTTCTGCTAGGGGTGAACAATTTTGCTGCAAGGGAAATCGTCAACTGGCCGTCATCTCACCCACTGAACCGCTATTAATAGCAGCTGGTCTGCTTTCGTCACTCCTCAGCAGCGCGTGGGGGGGTGAAAAAAGGGGAGGGGGTATAGATGTAGAGGAAGATGGGAATGGAGAAGTAAGGAGGAGAGAAAGCAGGTGATGAGAAGGATGACGCTCATCCCTTAAGTAGTTCTTAACGTCACAGCGTGACGTCTGCGCGAGTGTGTGTGCTTGTGTGCGTTCAGACCCTAGTTGTGAGTCTGCACCGATACCTTTCATCTTCATTTAAAACACATTGTTACATCTCTATAAGAGATTTCTGTGTGTGTCTAACTAGCATTTTAGAAAGTCCTCCCATATTCACCCCTGGTATACAATAACTCACCTTGAGGTCCCTGTGCACAATGTCATGCTGGTGGATGTGACTAACGCTCTCCAGGATCTGATTGATGCAGTGGCTGGAGGAGACAGAGAGGAATGAGAAACAGAGGAGAAACACACCTGTCAATTCACAACAGGTACATGACACTGGAGTACAGACAGCTAACCATTATTTTATTATTTTCATCGTTGATTGATCTGCCAATTATTGTTCTTGATTAATTGATTAGTTGCGTGGTTGATAATATAATTAAAAACATCCATCACAGTGCCCAAGGTGACATCTTAAATGTCTCATTTACTTTGATATAAAGTCCAAAAGTCAAATATATTCAGTTTTCTTTGACATGAAACAGAGAAGAACGGGAAAATCCCCACATCAGAGGAGCAAAAAAAAAAAAAAAAAAAAGCCAATTTCTGTATATTCTTGCGAGAAAAATTACTCAAACTGATTGACTAAATGATTGCTTGACTGATTATTTCAGCTCTCATGTTTTGAATCGAGATACTAGAGAAGGTTTAGGTGACTTCTTACAACAGGAAAGAAAGAAACTACCAGCGGACTCTTTGAAAAGTTAAAATCTGTCCAGTTGTGCCCAGTAAGGTCAACAACAATGAGAGGAGATAACAAGATGGAGTGGGTGAAGGAGTGGCAGGCCACAAAATGATGAACATTTTAAAAACGACACTATATGGCCAAAAGTATGTGGACACCCACACAACCACACAACATCACTTAAAGTGGCAGTATGCTTCATCAGAACTGTTTGCTGGATGGTGGAAAAGCTTCACAAAACCATTTCCTTCCAACGCTTTTCTGATACCGGATTGGTGGGACTGTGTCTGACCGTTTCCATAACATTCCAAAACAGACAATCGGACGTTGACACCAGCCTCACACCTGGACTGGCCGGCTGCACAGTGTGTGAGAGTGAAAGGAGCCTGTGTTCGAACTCATCTCACTAGCTCTTTTTTTCATTCATTGCACAACTATTTCTGTCACTTTTCATGTGAACAACCGAGTGCAATACTATGAGTGCTTTCGAGGAGAGACTGTCTGAAACTGTGTGCCATTATCCCATTATTTAAATTATATCATGTCTCTCCCCTCTCTATGACAACCGGCTTTTCACTCCGCCTTCCAGCATGGCTATTTGGAACAATTCTACACACTTTTGATTCGCAATGTGGTTGGACAACGCGTCATATGAACTAGTTCTGTTCAAGCATTACCCAGCCCTAATGCTCTTGTGGCTGAATGGGAGCAAAACCCTGCAACCAGGGGTTTTGTTCATTAGATCATCTCTTCTTGCTCATTTTGACAAATTCAATCATAACAGTTGGTAAATTAATGTTAAGTAGTGCACACAGGAGTAAAGTTTGGTGCATTTTTATGTGAATGAATGTGTGCAAGAATGTGTGCGTGTGTTTGTTGTTGAGGCAGTGTGGGGTATCTTATGTAAGCTTGTCCTAAGCTTGCACATCAGCAATTCTGCTGGTCTGATGCGCAGTTAAAATTACTATTATTTCTTCTAAATTAAATCGAGCTTGACATCAGTAAAGGTGAAGTTGGGGTCAGCAGCAGGAGGGTGTAGACAGACAGATTTTTGGAGAGTGGTGTCCTCTCTCTGTAAGACAGAATCAAAAGAAAAGCTCCTGGCGTTGTGTCCAAATTAGGCTAAATCTGGACTCCACATTTTATTCTGCATATCTCCTCTAGCCTTTCCTTAACCAGACAGTCACACACACACACACACACACACACACACCACACACACACACACACACACACACGCGCACACACACACACACACACACACACACACATTCATACTCATTTAAGCATTTCACTAGACCCATTTTATCTGCCTCCCCCACTTCTGCAGCTAATATAGTGCCCATCAAACTACCTTGCTGCTATCTTTATTCTCCTAAGCACTGTTATAGTTTTTCCCTTTCCCTGTCTCCGCTACTCTTCAGCTAATATCTGACCTGCCTTTCTTTCTTCTGTCCTTCATTTTTTTCTGGCTGAAAATGGGGTCTTTGGTGTAGGATCACCTATACAGATCAATATCAGAAAAGACAACCAAAAGTTAGAGCCTGGCAGCCCTGACAAGTCCTGTGGCTAGGAATATAACAAACAGCTGTATCATACAATGTGAAACATAAACTTTGTAAATAACATTTCTAGCTGTTATTTCTACACAGCTTCAAAGTGAGGCATTCAAACTGACTGACTGAACATACATTTCGTGAGTATAATAACACGTGTTTTCATTCTGTTCTGGTCAATCACAAGCTGTGTTTTTAGTAGAAAGTTTTGAGTGCTCACGTCTCTATCTTTTCTGCTTCTTTGTATAAACATGAGGCTTGGCTTAAGCTGAGACCCCCCACATAGCCAGGATGAAAACTTTGCTCAGCGTGAGAACCTACACATCCACCCTGACGCGTAGATCAGGCCTGTGTCAACAACCTGTACAGGCCGTAGTAAGAGGCAAACAGGCCAAGTTCTTGTGTAAGATGAAGCATTGTGTTTTTTATTTGATCTGTTGGGGTCATGAGCTCTCACCTACCACCTTTTCTTCTGGGAAACAAGCAAACATAAGACGTCTTGTGAACTAAACTCAGAATTAACTGACCATTCACTGTAAACAATTAGTAGATTCTGTATTAAAGATAACTTCAGCTTTACATTTACAAGGTTCAGCCTGTCATCACATAGGTTGCCACTGGACTGTGACCATGTTGTTAGATAATTTTTTGTTTAACTGCCACATGACTGACCAACAACATGCCTTATGGTTTAACAAGTCTGGTAATGTGCTGCACAACAAAAACCTCAAAAACCTCCAAGTGTTACCTTGGAGAACAGGCTTAAAATAAAGTTTCAAAACTTAGAACAGCTTTGTCATTATTTATTAATGAAATTAAATTTAAAAACCCTGAGTCACACGGTCAAGGAGAAAGTATATACGGTGTACTGAAAACAACAACTCAGAGAACTGAACAAGAGTTTCCTCTGCTGCCGAAGCACAAAGTACATTAACGCAGATTTAAACGGGCAAAACATTTTGTGCTTTCATCACCCTCTAACTTTTCTGCCTTGGCAGCCTGAAATTTTTACTGTGGCCACAAAAAAACATAATTTGCAGGAAAACTGACTACTGAATTGACTAATTCACTACGGAACATGTCCGCACATTATTATGACGACATACTGTACCTGGCATCTGCCTCGCTGTAATACTCTCGAGCGACAATGTCCTCAAACAGCTCTCCTCCAGTGACACTGCAAAGAGACACATAGACAAAACAGGGACTGTTATTCCTCTTTTCTACTATGGAAAACTTGAGACAAATGGAAAATGCATGCTGCAGAGAATATCATAATGCCTTTCTTTGACTCTGGTGTGATAGGTGGTACAACTAAAGGCTTTCGAGAAAGGATATTGATTTATGTTGATGTTAGCAATCACTGCAACCAACCAGAGCCTCTACAAGACTCACTTACATGTCATATAATATCAGCTTCGTGGTGGAAAAACTGATGAACTGTGCTGCTGTGAATGATGACTGTCATGGAAAATAAAGAGGGAAAATGACTTAGACTTACTTGTTGCTTAGGTGAAGCAATTCATCCTGGAGCAGTACTCCAGTCTGAACCTATGACCTGTGTGTGTGTGTGTGTGCGTGTGTGTTAATGTGATTTACTTACAGGTCAAAGACAAGGTAATGGAAACCTTCCTCTGAGATGCTGTCATGGAGTCGTACTAGTGATGGAGAAACAGAGAGACAGAGTCTTCAATTAGAAACAACTGATAAGGTACATGATCTTCTGTACGGAAACTCTCTAGGAGCCATCACCTACAAAGAATCTCTGTCGGTATATGAGTGTGTGGGGGACAGTAATGGTTAAAATGACTTGTGGTTTATAACCAGTGTTTGAGCTGTAATGCAACATAATATAGCAGATATACAAAAAAAATAATGACAGTAAGAAACATACAAAAACAGAAGAGTTCACCAAGTCAAGAGACAATAACTGTATCAAAAGAAGAAGAATTATCATAAGGAAGTAGGAAGTATTTAATCATTATGTATTAAATGTGATGACAATTTCTTTTTAAATTTTTCAAAGCTCTTCATAACAAGTACAATGGCATTCCAGATCTGCACACCACAGTATCTGAAAATTGACTTTTAACATCAACACTGCATAGAAAATTCAGTAAAAGACATTTCAACATAACACATAAGTGTGTCCACATTTTACACCCTAAATGATGAAAAAACAAGGAATTTAATGGAGGAAAAGAGAGGGTAACCAGAAGAGGCAGATATGGGTCATACTGACATAAAAGGAAGGTTAAAGTCACCTTACTGGGCTGAGTAAAGTAATGAGTAATCTAACTTTTTGAGTGATTCATTTCTTTTCAAGTAACTTGCCTAGCACTGCCTATAACTAAGGATGTAAATCATCGGTGATAAAATAATCAGTGTTAGTTATCTGATCATTAAAGGAACATGTTAGTGGAAAAAGTGCAAAGTTGGCACAACAATATTTATGTATCCTCAAGGTGAAAAATCCAGCTGCTTAATACTTGCAGTGTGCATTTAAAGAGCAACCATCCCAGTGTGTTTTTCACGAGAAAGGGAAGGCACAATAAAAGGTGCCATTTACCTGGATGGTATATTAATGACTACTTATCATGATGTGGCAGACAATCTACACATCCTTAATAATAACATTCATTAATCACTCAGACTGGCACGAGAACACATATCAGCACAATGTTATTATGATATGTTCATTACACAATCATATTGAAAATACACAAGGTCAATGTGATTCTTCCCCTGGAGACACGAGGTTTCAAGCTGAACTGTTTTTTCATTCCTATCTGAAATTATCCACTCCAGGACTTGACAGTAGGTTTCTACAATCTGAGTGCCACCTGGACGGTTGGCAACAGGGAATCAGCTATTTGATGGCAAAGCTGACAGAATAGCTGCCACATTTTAATCATTTATAGCTGATGTGATATTGCTAATTTCCTTTTTAGGTTTCCTCTGTGTTAAAGAAGCACAAAATCAGGCAGTAAACCCCTCTGTGCACAGACGAGTGAAAGGTTATTTCTTATTCACACTGGAAGAGTTATTGCCAAAAGGAACATTAACCAACAGCTTTCTTTAATCAACAGCTCCTGAGGCCAATACAATTTGGAAATACAGCAACCCTATTAACAGGGTTTTCACAGGTAAATTGCTTGTGTCAAGGTGGGTGAAGGTGCTTAAGTTCTAGAATAAAGCCTGAAAATGTATGTTACTCTGCCTTCCTCCTTCAGATGACGCACATTTAGAGAAAAGAAAACTTGAAGAGCTCTCCCCTTGAGAATTGGATAAAAAAGAGCAGCCATGGGAGGAAAAGAAAGGAAGAATAGGATGATGAAGGAGCAGAAATCAGGTCGGTACAAAGAAGGAGAGACCAATGATAGCAACAGACTACCTATTATGCCGTTATCATACTCTGCGTGCGTGTGTGTCTGTGTGTGTGTGTGTGTACATTTGCACTTGGACTGGGCGGCACATTATGATAAGACACTTTGCAGTTCTGCAACAAAGATACTTCACCATTTCCTTCCTTTCCAATGGGCCACTGCCTACTGTCTGGATTTCACACTCAAGAACACACACAGAATCTCAAGATATTTGAAACTCAAGCTCAAGACAGATTTTCAACATTTACAGGCACAAAAATCTATAAACCTGACAATACATTGCTACAGAGACTAAACAAAGCATTTTAGCTCTTTATGGCACTGGTATCTCGCTGGTACCATTAAAAGTATGCCGAATTAGCCATTAGCTGTTCCTGTTTACAATGTACCCATCGATGTACAGACAAGTGTCACTGGATTACACTGATATTTCAGAAAACTTAAAAACACAATGATTCTTAGGCAGGTTGTGGAGATTTGTTGACACTGGACAATCAAGGATAATTACTTTTTTTGCAAAGTGTAAATCACACAGAATCTAATGCATATTGTGTCTGTGTGTTCAGATTCAGGGCAACAGAATAAGACATACCCAAACATTCAACATACACAGTACATAAGAAGTGACACACATGCAGATGGGGTAAGGGCCCAAAAATGTTCATATCCTTCATTTATATACAGTTTGTCTCTATATATGCCCACTGTTAACTTTGTCCAGTATGATTTCATTGGTGGGTAAAATCTGCTAATAAGCTCATATGTTCTTTGAACAACATATTTGTAAGATGATCCATATTTTCCAGTTCATTATGATTAAGGATTATCCATTTTACTGCCAGTCATTCAGATGTACCAAACCACAGTGTTTGTTTTACAGTCTCATTTTATTTCTTAGGGAAAAGGGGAAAAAAGGGCCCAGTGTTGACTGTATGAAACATGACATTAACCATGGTCTAGAGTGTCAAAGTCATATGCTTTGTTGACCCAACAATCGTCCCCCACAACATCACTCTACTTAGAGACTACAGTGGTGACAAAAACATTGGTGTTTGAACAAACAACCCATGCTGCTCCTGGTAAGGGCAGTCTCTTTATTCCCAAGGTTACAGAATATGAGGACCATCAAGCTTGCAGACAAACCTCTGAATTGTGAAACGAAATGCCAACGCAGCATTTTTACATGATGAAGATCGAATGAAGAAACAGGAAAAAATACTTCTTTCTACTCTCCACAGAGTAAACCAACATGAGGGATGCTGTGAATATTGAGACAAATATCTAGTGACCATTAACCATCCAGCTTCACTCACACACACACACACAGAGTACACAAAGTAAACACAGTGTTGATCGTATTAGTGCGACCAGCTGACTGTGCATGTGTTGGTGTTCAGACTCACTTCTCCTCTTTGGCTGCTGGCCAGTTGCACCATGCAAATGTCACACTCCATGATATACCAGGTAACTGGCTGATTTGCCTATGATCCAAGGCCATTTGCTTCAGTGATATTATTAAACTGAACACTGAGGTGACCTAACTACCTAAAAATGATACAGATGTTGTTTTTTTAGCTTTGTATTCCAGCACACTGGATATAAAATAAGACAATCATTATGAAGCTTCAGCTTTAAGGGAAACTGAGGGTAATATGCAAGGTGCCTTATATGTCATAATGATAATAACTGCAGGTAGGTATGTGCTCTGTAAGTTAATGGTGCTTTATGGTTAAACATTCATAGTTTATTAATGAAATGAAATGAAAATGACACATTCTAAACATCTTTTCCCAAAGTTCTGAATTAACACCGCTGTTCCACTAATCCATTAGTTTGTTGGCTCTAAGAGGTGACTCACCTATGTTTGGATGTTTCAGCAGACGACAGATTCTCGCCTCCCGCTCCAGTTTCTGGTGATCTGAGGACAGAGAAGAGCAGAGAGAGGGGAATCAGTAAGGACACAGTGTCAGCACCGGGAAGAGAAGCACTTATGATACTTTGTTTTTGTCCAACATGTGCGCTACGGTGACCAAAATACCAGGAAAAAAACACAGTTCTTGTAAACCCACTTTTGTGAGTCAACACAAAACCAAGCACAAAAATAAGGGCAGATTAACATTCACCACATCTGACTGCAGTTGATGTTGTTCAATATCACTTTTGCAAAAAAGCATTTTGAAAATAGATTTTTCTACGTAACCTTTTAATACATGTTCAATATTTAAGTGCTACTAAATTATAAATCATTTGTTTAGTTTTTCTAAAGCAAAGATTTTTGCAACCATTAAATCTTGATATCTTGTTTGGGAGAATTTCATAAAACGCCCGCACCAGCAACTGTGTGAATTGATTAAAAATTTTCTTTCAACTTTGCAGCTATAACACATAAACACACTTAATCTACTTTCTCTCCTGCTCCTCGCGCTCCACTAACGACTGCTCCTGCTTCTTTAAACCTGCCATGTTGTGACTAAAATCAAGTCGATTTTAACTGGAGGGGACAGCAACGGTGACAGGATGTCATAAAGGTAAGACACGCAGCAAACCAGACAAGCTAGAAGGCCAGTGGCTGCCAACTAAGATGAGCTTACACAAGTAGACAGACAGACAGCTATATACTGTACACACACACAAACACACACACACCACACACACACACACACACACACACACACACACACACAAAACGTCTAGCACAAGCTTTTTTGCACTTAGTGAAATTAGTCTTGTGGGTCCGGCCTTAATATAATCAGTGTCCAGTTAATGATTCTAATGGCGAGGGAAGGATGTCCGTGTGCATATACTATGTGTGTGTGTGCAGCTGCATATTTAGGACAAACAGATTGGTTGTAGGACAGATACAGTAGATAGATACAGTGGATGGCGTCTCCTGTTGCAGGGGTGTTAGAGGTCAAGTTCACACTGGACTTTCCTGCCACCCACCAGCTGCTGGTCTCAGGGGACAGATGGGCTGCTTATGTGGGAGCACATGCCGGTGTGTGTTATGTGTTTTGGGTGTGCGTGCATGACAGAGAAGGAGAGACACTGGACATCCCTAATCCCCTGTCCCATCCAAAGCTTTAGGCAGCATCATGGTATCATAATAATCAAACACAACAGTGCTGCAACTGTGATAATTTTCAATATTCAATCATTTGTTCCAAAAAATGCCAGAATATGGAAGTGGAGTGTGGAAAATGCCTGTTTCCTAAAAGTTCACAGATTCAAGCTGCTTGTTTTGTCCAGCAGTCCAAAATCCAAAATTATTTGTAGTATCATAGGAAACTGTGAGAACCAGTAAATTTTAATATCTGAGAAATTGGAACCTATAATTTTTTTGGCATTTCTGCTTAAATAAGACTGGTGGTTAGATAAATGGTTAAATAACTAGGGCTGCTAGTTTAAAAAATTAGTCACTGACAGAAAATTAATCACATACTGTTTTGATCAAATCAAATTCAATCAATTCACAAATTTAAGATTTGCTGCTTTTCTTGGTCATTTCAAGTGTTTTCTGACGTTCTGTGGTCAAATCATTTAATCAAGGATATAATCAGCAGATTAATTAACAAAAACAATCATTAGTTGCAGCCGACCTCATGACCTCATGTCTGTGTCTCTCTGCTCATCTTTCCTGTCTGTTAAAGTCACTATCACAAATTTACTTTCTTACATTCAATGATGAACTGCCTCACCTCTAGTACACATTACTACTTATTATAGCATAATGTAATGAGCAGCATTATACATGCTCATAGTACAAACATACCTGCATGTACATAAACACAACCCAGAACACTGGCTACAGGCTATGTGCAGAGTCATAATGTCAATGTTGTGCAGCACTTTTTTTTCTGACAGTTCCATCACCATCTACCTGTTTTTACAAACTTGTTGATGAAAAAACATTCAAAAGAAACTTAAGCCTTAATGTTGCAAAATATTTTTAAGTTTGACAAAAATTGAAAAATTGTCATACTAATCAAGAGGAATGTACCCATCCGGGCCCCACCACCAACCTGATAGTTGAGTATTAGTCATGACCACATTTAATTCATTTTCTGCAGGAATGTCACTGTAAAAGTCACAGTTTCTGCTGTTCTGTAAGTTACATCATTCAGTCACGTTGGCCTATCCTAACTGTCCTCCCATCCAAGGCTTTGGACAGTGTCATAGTGTCTAGATAATCAAACATATTAATACCTGCTGTAGCATGCAGCCTCAAGCACCAGTATACACAGACACAGTGTAAACACATCTGCATATAGAGCTGACACAAGGGTACAAACACAGCCCAGAGCAGTAGCTACAGGCTATGTACTGTACAGCAGTAAGGGGTGCTGTGGTATTTATTCAGTCACAACTCAGTTTTTAGTGTTAGCAATTCCTTGCGCACAATATGACCTTAATTATCTGAAAGAGGTAGCAGCGAGGTAGGTGTTGGACAGATTTAAAAATTTGGGCAGAAATAGAGGATAGCAAAGACACTGTATCTGCATTCAGTATTTGTGGACACCCTGAGTTTCGGTGGACGGACATGACTTTGAATACATATTTATTTTACCTATATTAATTTCTACTATACAGTACACAGAACCAATGGCTTGCTGTCAGTTCCTGTTACATGAAGTAAAAAAATGTGTCTAGGATGCATATCCTGCTTCATAACAGCAAAGCCAACAGTGACCCTTGTTGCATCACCCCTTCTTTATCCACAGCTGATAAAAACAACACAGGCACAACTGAGTCAGAGGTGACAAATTAAATAGTTAAAATAGCACAAATATCATCCTATGTGTTATGATATATCAGAGTTAATAGTGCTGGAGTAATTATCTAATCTTATCCTGTTCTCAAATATATTCTCATAACAGTAGCTGGTAGATACAGGGAAAAACAGAAGAGAAGAACAGAGAAGATAAGAAAGGAGTCTTGTTCAAACCTGCCTGGAGAAAACATCTATGTTGACCATGTTCAACCCAGGTGAGTCAGCAAACTTATGTAATAGCTGTTGAATGATTAGGAGAGCTAGCTACACAAAATGTCAACACAAACAACACATGGTATACTAGCAAAGCTGTCCCTCACTTGGAGTTGTACAGGGAGTAAACTCTGACAATTGTGGCAGCAGTTATCGTCTGAACCAGAAATCCCAAACTCAGACACCACTGGAGAGGAAATTTATCAAGTTGCATGTAATCAATGACCCCAGCTAATAGGGTGGAGGTAAAGAAGAGGTTAGATAAAGCATCAGTTTGTTCAAATTCCCTGGCTGGCTGGAAAAACACAGTCAGGAAAAGTGAATAGGAAATACTTCCTTCCTCCACAGCAAACACTGAGGGGGCCTGCAAGAGGCAAAGGAAAATCAATTCCATGACTACAATGTAAATGTGTAATTTGTGGTCTTCTGTGCATACAAACCATTTGAAATGTGTGACAGTTAAATGGCACTTGGCTATGGTGGGGCCGCAATACTGAATTAACACTGATAATCTTACTATTTATTTACAGTATAGTCATTGAGGAGAGCTAGCATTTCAAGAATCCTTTCCTAATTCAGTAAAACTCAGTATTTATCACAAATCTCAATGTGCTTGCTTTTTTATTATTATTATAATTTTTTTTAGGCTTTTTCACCTTTATTTGGACAGGACAGTGAAGAAAGGCAGGAAACAGGGAGAGAGAGTAGGGGAATGACATGCAGTAAAAGTCTGGCTGGACTGGGAAGGATGAAATGTTTTGCTATGATTGCTGCGATGATAAGAACAATGAAGACTGGGCAAAAAGATGTAAATTAACACTGAAATGATTCTGAAAGAATTCTCATAATTGATTAAATGTTGTCTTAGTTTTATATAATTAGTTTTAGGCTGCTACTGAGACAAAACAAACTATTTTAAGATGCTGTCTTGGACTCTGAGAAACTGTAACACATTTTTCACTTTTTTTCTGATATTTTATAGACCAAATAATTAAATCAATTAATTGAAAAAACAAGCAAGGAATGTTTGATGATCAGACTGGCTGCAAACTAATTTTCTGCCAATAGACCCACTAATGAATTGTTTTAACTCTAGAATCGATGATGAAAATAATCTTGGTGTATTCCAGTACAACTTCATGAGTACAACTTCAATCAACATCACACTGCTGTAAAAGTGCTGTGTAAGCATGCTTAGTTATATCTAACTGGACAGAAGGATAGAAAAAACAGTTATTCCATGTTCGCCACTAAGTGTTGCTAATTAAAAGGTGCAGTACAGTACACCTGTGGATGTAAAGTCACTTCTTCTTTTAAAGTCATTTCCTATTGCATTAGTTGTCCTCACCACCAACAAGCTCCTGCTGGAAAGCACAGAGAGGGATAAAACACTACCCCGAGTCTGACCCCAAACCTCTGACCCACAGGGCTAAGCCAATCAGCTGCAGCTTTTATCCTCTATACAGACATGTGTACATGCAGGTCTGTGCCGTTCAGTTCAATATCCAGTTCAATATGCTTTTGTTCAGACCTCACACACACACACACACACACACACACACACACACACACACACACACACACACACAAGCTTTAATCTGACCAGTGTGTTGAGAGGATGAGAAATCAAAGCATATTGCAGACATTCCTCAACCTTCTCCTCAGAGCCATAATGGGCTATTTTGGCTGCTTATATTCTTAGAAGTTGGATCTGCCTGCAAAAATAGGACTATTTTTCAATGCTGGCCTGGGATGACGGCTTTATTATGCTTGTGATGGCAGACAGTCTTGGCAGCTGGCTGCTTAGAAACACTAGGAGCTGACTGAGGAGTTTCAATAGAGATGAGAGACTAAGTACAGGCTTCAAAAGAACAAATTGTATAGAAAAGAATGGAAAAAAGAGAAACTGACAACAGCTTAACAGAAGCTGATCAGTGTCAAATACAGAAGGCAACTGCAGGCTCTTTGTAGAACCAACACAACCAGTGGAGAGTAATTAGAACTGAGGGACGCATAATTGAAAGGGGCCAATTAGAGAATCTCATAGAGCCCCACTTGTCCTGGACTTGCAGTATACTTTCAGTAAACCTAGACTTTATGTAATTAGAGTATGTAACTGTTTTCAGAATGTTGATGTTTCACTGTTTACTGTTGTGGTAATAGCCTTTCAATGTGACAAACAGTAGTTACTGGGCATTCAATCCCATACTGTAACGTAGCTCTGCAGCCAAGTAGCCCTTGGTAAAATCAGCACAAAAGGCAAGCTGATCATCAAACCTAAACATATTAGATTAACATAGCAGCAGGATTCCCCAGTTTGTTCCATTAGGACCTCAGAATTTATACTACCTCTGTAACATTTTGGACTAGCTTTGAGGCAAGTTTTTCAGATCTTCATCTTGCCCTCATCTACCCCATTTATATCAATGAGGGTGGGGTAAATAAAAGAAACATCTCTTTGTACATACAGTTCAAAAGTGCACAAACTACATCCTCTCTATAACAGTTTCAACACCAACGGTACATTATAACTGTCATGGTGGTAGGATTTATTGCAAGACTATTGTATCAAACTGCATGCTACAAACTAACACAAACATCAATATAAACACAAATAAATTCTGTAACAATGCACTCATTCTTAATGAGGAGTCGCCTGAGGAAAATCTTAGGAAGCTATGAAGTGTGTGGCTACACAGTGTGTAAGGCTCACTCAAGGCTCAACAATGTTTTGGACCCAAACTGACAATTGACTCATTGAGACTACCAAGTTAAAGCAGTTTAACCATTTTACAGTAAAATCATATTAATTATTTTATTTATTATTTATATTTTTTTTTCCATGTTAAATCACATTATCACATATTCAAGTCAGAAGCCATGGCATTTCTATAACATCCCCACCCACATACACCCCCCACCCCTTTTAAAACTATCCAGAGAGAAGCTGTGATATCATAGTGTCTGCTCCAGAGAGAAGAACACACAGCACTTAGCCCAATTGGATTGAGTGATGACTGACGGCATGGCACATCATCATATTCATTTATCCATCCAGCCCTCCCCTTATTACTATCTCATCTAGAAGCTCTGAACACACTGGGGTAGTGGATGGATGGATGAATGGATGGATGGATGGATGGCTTCTTTCAGCCCACATCCACTGTTTGAAAAATGACCCATGCCCCCTTCCACATGTACATCAATTAACTTCTGCCTGCAGGGAAAGAGACAGACAATACTTCATAATAAATGCCAAACTGAACACAAGAGTTCAGCCAAAAACACCTACGGGTAAACTTTGACATTGTTATTCTTATATTTTGGTGCCAAATGTAAGAGCATGTAGCTGCTAAGAAATATGGTGTCATCTTCTTCCAGCTGCACCAAAATCCTGCTCCCTAGAGATTTTTTCCCCAATAAGATAACATGGCAATGATGCGGAGTTTTATCACAGGAAACAGTGAATGGCAAAATGTTTATTTACAGTATGCATGTCACAGGTTTGATGGACATTGGCAAGATTATAACTGTCACTACTGGTCTTTAAATAGTCAGTGTGTCAGTCTGCAGTTCTGTCAAAGTCTGCTCTCCTAAGGGACTGTCAGAGACTGAGCAGCCTGAGTCAACAAAGATCACGGCTGCCATGTACTATTCTTCATCATCTGATTGGAACAAACCTGGCAATCTGCTCCCTAAGCATAGTTTGATATTAGCATGATGAGTCCCTGATTAGGCACAACCAGCACACACAGAGAACAGCTTCTCCATTTTAAACAACTTTATCACAGAGCCACTCATGCACGGCCGCTATTGTGTCAAAGTAGTCACACACAACTATCCCTACAATACTGTCACGACACACCACCCAGGTTACTGAAATCAACACAATACAGATGAGTCAGGGATACATGATATACTGCAAAGCAGTTGACAACACATCAAAATATCCATAACAATATTTCTGTAGCTTAAAATGAAAACAAACCCCAAATTGGCAAAAAATAATAATTCCAGATGCATGAATTCATCAATATTACAGTACAATTACAGTTTGTATTTGTATTTCTAACCATGCACTTGAGTGCTTGGAATTGATTTTTCTTATGCCCCCCAGTTTAAAATTACAACTACTACAGTATGCCTATTTATTTATGCTCACAGTCTGTGAGAATTTTATGGACAGTATAGTCTGAGCAAACCACAACATCTACACATGGCTTTGATTTAAATGTAAAACAGCCATGAACTGACAGAAATAACTGCTATTGCACCAGTGGTTTTTTAGGTTTGAGCCTATTTGTTATAAATCACTTACACTTCATATCACAGCTGACCATGTAGGAAACCATGCTGCTCACTTACATATTTGGATGTGTTTTGTCTACCACTCTCAGCATCTGTTGGTTTTATTTTATAGGTATATTTTTATAGGTATATTTTACAGGTGAATGTAGGCATATTGATACTCACATGCACAGACACACGTGTGTACATATGTATGTGTAGATGAAGTGTCATTCACTAATGCTGTTAGATAAGTCAGACATCTGTGACCCTCTGTGGTACAAAATAGCGTAACATACTAAAATGTCACTCACCTAATCTTCAGGCCAGTGTGTGTGCATGTGTGTGTGTGAGAGAGAGAGAGAGAAAGAGAGAGCATTTGCTTTTTGTTGGAAGCTGTTTGTGTGTGTTAGTGTTGAGGTACATGTCTTTTTCATTCGAGCAAACCCATTAGATAACCTAGCGATTCCATTTGAAGCCTTTAGCGACATTCCAGTCATGTCAATGAAAACAGTGCTGCGAGCACCACTAAAAGCATGGCTCTCAACCTTGTTCCCTCACTGCACTCACAGAAAACAAACAACACAACCCAAATACACACAGACCACTTTTGGACATTTGATTCTATGAGTCCTTCTCTGAAACAAACACACTGCCTGAAACTGGGTGTGTCCCTAACTAACTGATAGAAAACACAGAGATTCAGTGTTGATACTAATAAGAGACATTATGCTGCTACCATGCAGAGGAATAGTGCCAGCAAATGTGTCCAATATTAAAAATATCTATATAAGGCATTTACTGTATGTAACATAACATATTTTACATAACAGACATGTGATGGCAAAATGCTAATCATTTTAAGACAATGCTATCTAAAATATGTAATGGAAGGCGGGGGGCGTCCAGCTTTTGTTTGTTTTATTTGACCCTCAGTCCAAAGCCAAATTACTTTTTGTTTACCATCATATAAGACAAAGTAGTGCAGAAAATTCTCACATTTTAGAAGATGGAACTGGCAAATATTTTGGCATTTGGCTTAATAAATGCATTAAACAATTCATTGATAAGAAGAAACAAGACCTGAGTATGAGTTTGAGCATCTTGAAGACATTGCTGCGCTGTGTGGCAGACTATTAAATGGTCGAAGGGTAATGTCTCCCTATCTGAGGGTGAGACAGGATAAAAGGAAGATCAGCTGATATGAAATAAATGAATGACAGACTGACAGAAACCGACAGGCAGACAGAAAGAAAGAAAAACAGACAGCGACTTTGGGTCAGTGTGGCCCAGAGCAGACAAGACTATAAATAGATCCAATCCTCCTCCGGCTTACAGCCCTGAATCATGCTGACCTGGCCCGCCCTGCATCACCAAGCACAGAGACAGAGACACAATGAGACAGAAAGTGAGAGACACAGCAACAGAAACAGAGAAAGACTGACAGATGGAGGCAGAGAAACGAAAAAGGAGGAGGGGAGTGTCTGACAATGACTTTATAAGATCTCTCTTTCGTTCTCTTCCTGTTGCTGCTTTCTCCATCAACAAGTGACTCTAGTCTGAGGTCCCGCTGCCATGAGAGGTCAGTCTGGTGTTAGTGGGTCAAAGCTGAAGCTCATGTTGCCTACTCAAAGCCAACAGCGTAATGATGTAAGCATGACAGTTTTGTAAAGTCTGGTGACAGTGGTGATAATACCAACTATGGTAATGGAACCCAAACTGATACTTGTGGTTTTAAGCATTAAACAACAAAACTGGTACCTCTTTCATTCTCTACTATTTTTCAATCAGTCATGACCAGAGCAGTAACACATTACTTTGTCATTTTTTTTAGACTTATTTCAGGATTGTGATTTACATTACAGTTATTCATCCCAGTAACTCTAAATTAGGTCTGTTAGGTCGGATTGTTCACTGTCTTATTCTATGTTTGATTGAGGGTTGATATCGGTTAGAAAGAGAAATGTTTTATCGATTTTTCTGTATGTCCTGCACATGAATCTTGAATTGAATTCAGGAGAGGCATGCTTTTTTTAAAGCTGGAGGGCATGTAACTGAGCTTCTAAGGTCAGGACTTTGGGAGAGCTGTGTGCAGTCACCGAGGTTAAGCTAGCTGTTGGATGGTCAGAAAATCCCTCCAGATTGTATGGCTGCCTACTTGTTAAACTAACGTCTTGCTTTCTATTTCTACACATTAAATACAAAAGAAGACGTGGGGGTGTGAAGAGTTTGGAATAAGTGAAGGCACCTTTGATGCAGCTGACAACTTTTTCAGTGAGTAATATGTAATGTGTGATTAATTACAGTTTTCAAGTAACTTCCCCAACACTAGTCGGGACTAACACCAAATATCTAAAAATGAACAAAATGTGGTTCTTAAATGTTAACCTACATTACAACAGGTTTCCAAGAAGACTCAAAGGTCAGGTGAAGGTAAAAGTCAGCCTCCATAACCCCCCCCCCCTTTTCCTGATGATCCCCTGATGATCATAGCATACTGTAATGCAAAAATCAAACAGCTTTCATCACTTATAATGAGACTGTCCTGGCCTTTGCTTAGCTTTGAGTGTGCAGCTTTGCACAGCTGTAAAAAAATATTCATTTATTTCCACTTCCTCTCGAGCATGCCTCATCTACAAAACATGGTCATTCAAGTTTAAATTGTTCTGACCCCGTGGCTGCTCCCTGTCCTTTCAAATTTTGCTCTGAACACAAGTCGTGTTTATATTGTGAAATACGCTGTAGTTCAAGTTAACTTATGATTATGAGAAAAGGACATGCTCAGTCATAGTTCTTCTATTTTTTTTCTTTTCTGTTCTCAAAATTAGGATGAAACAACAGCAGCACAGTAGTCTGTATGTGCGTTTGTGTGTGCTGTGGTCTGAGAGATAACTCAACCAAAACATGTAGTGACACACTGTGTATCCTTCTTTCCTGTCATTTTGTTTTTTGCTACAGTGTTCTCAGTTCTGCATTATGTTCTGTATGCTTAGAGAAAGAGTCTTCAGTCAGTGTGTGTGGCACACTGGGTGTGTTAAGCTGAACCATTAAATGAAGCTTAAACAGACCTTAGCTGACCTGCTGGGAGAGACCATTAACATTAGGTTGCTGCTCAGCATTGTGAAAAGAGTCTGTGTATCCCTGCCAGGACCCCTTGCAGCGTTTAGTTGGAAAAGTTCACTCTGACCAACGGGATAGCAACTATGACTACAGCTTCACCTCCTTTAAACTTCCTCCTGTTGGGAAATGGTAGAGGAGGGTATGGACTCTTCTTTATGATCCCAATAGCTGGGGGTGTTTACACCATGGGAAGACGGCAGCAGTAACAGTAACACTCTCCAGCATCAAGGGGGAATGAGGTTATTTTTGAGGTCCTGACCTTTGCCTTAAAGGCTCCTGGTAGGTCTTATGGAGAACACCCACCCATGTTCAAAGTCTTTGATTGGCAGAAAACCAAACATTTTGATAGTTGACTGTTTAATCAAAAATACCAAACATTGGTTAGTTCCAGCTCTGTTATGAGGATTCACTGTTTATCGTATGTGATATAAAAGATGTAAATTAATATCTTTGGGTTTTGGATTGTTGTTCAGACAAATAAGCAATTTGGGTAGCACTAGACATTAACCCCCTACTATTCATAATTTATAAGCAGTATATAAACATATGAATGTTTGTAGTTAAATGGGGAAAAAAGAACCAACAACAACAACTTCATGATCAGCATTATATATTCAGCTATATATCAGCTGCCCTGTTCTCTAAATATCAGCATCAGCATCAGCCACTGAAAAACCCATATGGTCGACCACTTGGTGTTTAGCGTTTACTGTTGATGGATTTACAGAGCACCTAGCACCTGCCACCTCTTTTGCAGCGTCATTTGCATCTGGAAATTTTTTTTTTAATCACTTGACATGCTGCACTTTTTTCAAATACTCGGCTATGATCTGGCAAACTCATTGATCTGTTTCATGCACAGAATCAAAACACAAAAAATAGGGTGTATACTATACAGTAATATGAAAGATCAACAAATAATTGAGCTCTGTTAATTAATTTATGCGTACTCAGATAAGCCTTGATGTGAGTGAGATAACCTGATTAAGGCGTCCGCATGACACATGCCAAATTATTTGAGCACATGTACGTTTACTGAGGGAGAGTTATATTTTTTTTCCTTTTGAAATGTCCTAGAGCAGGGTGGGTGAGACATGAGACAAAGATACTACATGAGGTGACAGATGCATGACAGGGTGTTAAAAACAATGCTAAGTTAACTATTTATTGTAGTTTGACCTGCTTATTTGTCCTCCGTATCAACACAGTCAGCAGTTGGAGCTGCAGCAGAGTCTGCCACGCAACTCATGCAATTAAGGTTCTCGGATCTGAGCACACAGATATAACAAACAGTTTATATTCTCTGATGTCCACAAATTCACACAGGATTTATGGACAGTAACCAACAACAGCTAATTCAGCATACTTTTATAGGTGCCCAATATACGCCAAAATAGGGGCTTATATTTATGTATCTTTATATATATAGGAGTGACAGACTTTGAAAACTCCTGTTCTAGACAGACAAATAGTGTATGGTGGATCATCAATGTTCTGCACATAATCCGTCACAGAATACTGTAGCATCTGGTGAAACCCAGGTTTGTATGTTCTTCACTCTGCAGTTTTGTTGTTCTGTCCCTTTATAGACAGGAGACAGAACAGCATGATGTTCTGAAATATGCATGGACAGATGATGCACTCAGCTTGATCTACATTAAACGCTTTTTAAGTTAATTTTAAATTCAGAGTGTCTTCGTCCACATTCTCTCCCTCTGAATCACTGTGTGCTGTCACTTTCACTCCGCTCAAACTTTTGCATCAAAATCAATTACAGCTTGAACTATTTGTCAATTAATCAATGAGTTGATGAACAGAAAATGAACTAACTACTGTTTCAATGAGTGCATACATGTTATACCTTTCGGTTGCAACAAACAAGATATCTGAAGACATTACCTTGGACTTTGGGGACTGGTGATGGGCATTGTTCATCCTTTTCTGACATTTTATACAAATCATGTCAATGTAATCACCACAAGCAGTGATTTTGAATCCATTTGATTTTTTGATCTTGACATTCTGACCTTTGGTGGAACGGACTGTGGAGTCCAAAATGGAGGAAGCAATCATAGCTTTAAGCTGTGCTGCACCATACACTTAATTTAACATTCTCTATCAGTATAAACCGCCCAAGAAAAGAGGAACTGTTTGCAGACAGTTATAGAAGTCGAAAGTATGACTGTGGTTTGAGTGAACTGTGTGAATTTATAGTCCTGTTAGCAACCAAAGTCCTGCTTTCTGGTGTGACACATAACAAGCAAAATACATTTGAATGAATGAAATACATTATGAAATGGATTTCAGCTGTGATAAGCCACGATCATGTAATCATTTATCTTTTTTGTGTCTTATGTGAAGTAGATTTCTTTCTTTCTCCCCTTCTCTGAAACTGTTTACAGTGAACAGATCTCAACATCACAGTGAATGGCAACAGGTTGCACAACCCCTTGCTTACTGCTGCACATACACACTGTGGATTTACAACTGACCTGTGGCCATGCTGGCTAGCATGGGTTATGTCAATGTTGTTATGGGATAATCAAACATATGCTGGAATACACAAGACAGGGCTGGAGGGGGCCGTTTCTCAAACTAACCAGGTTGACCACACAACTAATCCATCAAGTATTCCTGCAAATTAAGGTAATTTAAGGTTACTTTCTAAAGGGAAATATCCATGGTTTTATACTATAATTTTTAGGGCAGGAAACACTTCCTATCTACTCCTCTTATTAACTCTTAGTAAGAAAACACATCCATCGGCAATATCTATCCTGATGTGTTATAACACCAAGTCACCAAATGTCTTGTTTTGTCCAACCAAAATGAAGCAATTCCTTACATTTAAATACCTGAAAGCATAAAATATTTGGCATTTTTTGACTTGAAAACCTGACTTGAACAATGAATTGAGTATCAAAATAATTACAGATTCATTTTCCCACTTGACTAATCAATTAGTTAGCTCATTGATGTGGCTCAAACTGAACTGATTGGTCTATTAATTAATTGTTCTCTTGTTCAAGCATCTCAAATTTGATTATTTGCTACAACCCTATCAACAATTTCTGAATATACTACACCTCTCAATATTACACCTAGTAGTATAAATAATAATACTTTTTCTATCCGCTTTAAAACACAACAGATACTCAAAGTGATTCAGAGTATTTGCTTCCTTTCTTTGGCACACACAGTCCGGCTGTAATTAACATCAACAGTGGTAGTGAAGACAAAAGTGAGGCCATAGCAACATCTCTCTACGGTCTCCTCCTCACACACCTTCATCTCTGTTTCTGTCCCTGTGTATCTACAGTAAGTCTGTAGATACACAGGGACTCTTATTCATTTGTGCTCACCGACTGTCTGTTTCTCTGCCCCAAAGCCTTTGTCTGCTCTGTAACCTTCATCAGTCATACATCATCACCACCACCACCACCCTGTTTCATACCAAATGCAAACACAGAGGGAACGAACATGTGACAGCATACATTACCTTCTCAGATCCTGCCTTACCATCTGTACACAGATGCACAAATCCTTACAAGGATTGGTTTGACAACCACCTTACTCGGAACCAGCCCAGATTTTAAACATACTACACAGCATACAGCATGTCAACACTCAGTAGGTAAAGGTTGACCTATATTTGAAACAAACTATACTACTGTGCACTAGTGCTAGGCACTTTAGATGTTTAGGGATGCTTATCTATCAGACACTACCATCTGGGAGGCGTCCGGTCCCAGATTCATTCTGTAGCATGATAACAACCACAGACATACAGCCAGAGTCATAAAGAAGTATCTCCAGCAACAAAAAGAACAAGGGTTCCTGAAACAGATGGCAAAGAGTGGCCACACCAGATATCGATTTGACATGTTGTTTTTAATCTTCATCGGACACATTTTTAACAAGCTACTTGATCCACATACTGATGATATTGGGAATAAGAGACTGCATCATAGTTGCTGAATTCATACAAATTTTGACCTAAAATCCAAAGGTGAACCTATTTTAAGATGTTGAATGTTTTATCAAGTTTAAAGTCAACATTACTAGCTCACAAAACAAAGAGAAAGCTGTCTGGCTGGATGTTTATAACCAAAATGCACTTTGGGAGTTGTAGTCAGTCCATCTCCTCTGTGTTTTTATGTACACAGGCTTATACTATTGATTTGTTATCAAAGAATTTGATATTTTGTAAGACAGGTCCAAGCCTTGGACATTCTCCATGTCAGATTGGTTGGGCAGAAAATGAAACAAATTATTTCATATGGAACCCGGGATGCCCCAAACAACTACTGTCATGCTACCTATAGGCATGATGACATACTGAAGTTCAGCATGTTAGGATGTTAGATTTAGAGGTAGATTCATCCTTCAAGGATCATGAACCAGTTTTAATAGAAATCCAGCCAATAAAGAAAACACTGTCATCCCCTAAAAAGGTACCAACACCTCTGCCCCAAAGAGGGAAAAATATTTTATAGAAATTATTCTGGTATTGTGCAGAATCCCTTCTTAACCTTCATTTTTCATTAAATTTGAACTGAGAAAATCCGGGGCATTAGTGCTGCATCATCATCTCATCATTTTTGTCCAGTGACCCCAAACTAATGTTCTTAGTTTTACTGTTCTTTTAAAATAATGGATCAGAGCAGAAATCTGTCCAGCGTGTGAAAGTTTTACACTCCCTTCGCTAAATGGAGGTGAAAACACATTACACAGTGACATCACAGCACCCCTAAAAGTAGTAACACATCTAAATATAAACAGCAGCCACCTGTGGTTTCTTACATTGCTGCAAGTCCTGTTTTTTTCCCTCCTGTTATCTCAACCACACTGCACTGCGGCTAAGCAAATACAACACAAGATTAAAGGTAAATTTGATTTATCACAAATACTCTGCTAACTCACGATGCCACATGTCATTAAGTACATTTGAAAGCTTATCAGCATTAGAGCTGTGAGCACGATCCTTTCACTAGTTTAAACCAACGACTATACAAAGTTTGTGAGGTTAAGAAAATGTGCACGATTATAGACACTGAGTTTACTTTTTTAAAATTGAGAATCAAAGTAAACACATTCCTTTATTTTCTGATCTGCCTGTTTTAATTTGCTGTTTATACGACTAAGTTTTGTTTCCTACCATTCATTAAGTTTTCTCAAAACGTTTCCATTGTTTTAACACAACCATCAATGAAACTCAATATTTCCCAACAGTAGCCTCCCAGCGGCTAAAAGGGTATCATTTGTTTCTGACAAGCTTTCAATGTGAAATGTGTACAGGAAGTTCAGAGTTTCATTAATTATGACGACTGAAAAAACATAAGTGTGAAGGCAACTGAAAATAATTAGTGAAAGTAAAATATTTTCTGTTAAAAAGAGAAATTCTATGACATGAGCTGTTGTGCTGATGGGAGGCAGCATCAGTTGGGTCTGAAGACTACAAACTTTCTGAAGGTGTGGTCTTAAAAAGAAATGACCAAGACCTATGTAGCCCGATCCTCTGCTTGAGGTTAGCAGCTTGAGGCTACATTAGCCAGTCTCCGACCAAACTCTCTGCAGGTTACATTGTGGGTAATGTGGCCCACAGGTTTTGACAAAGAAGCAAAAGGCATGGAATAAACAAGACAGACACGACTCTGGTTCTGCTGCACCAATTTTGATCCTTTTTTTTAACCCACTCATCCTGAGTCTGACAGTACTAAATTGGTGGAGTATTCTTTTAGTGCTATGGAAATATACATTATACATAATTTACCATGTAAACTATTTGAGTATAGATATGTCCATCTCTCTTCAATGTTTTTACCTGGCTTTTATTAACAATCACTTGTTTGTGCTGGCCAGTGTTAACTGGAGAGGTACAACAGCTGTGTTTCCCACACTGCATGTTAATTTTCTAGCTGAGACAAGCTATTGACAAGAGGAATGTTTAAAAAAAACAGTGCGATGACAACATCCAAATTAGTGCTAAGAATAGATCTGAAGGCAAATACTGGCACCTTTATTCCATCTCATAAATAACACTGCCCAGGTTCCCAGGCCTTGATGTGTCAGAGTGCAGCCTTGATCCTCGTTTTGTGATAACTAATCATTGATGAGCGGCTGACAGGCCACACACACATACACATACACACACACACACTTATCTCTTATTATTCCCAGAGCGAAGGGATAATGACCTCTATTGTGTGTTGAGACTGCAGTCCTTATGGTAAGACATCAAGAGACACACATGGACATGCATCCTCAGTAGAACAAAAATCTAATGCAGCCAGTAAAGCTGTGGAAAGAGCAACAGCTGACATAGATCATGTCTGACAGCTGAGCAGTGATACAGTCTGTGTGATTAAGTTAATCCTCCATAAAAAGCAAATAATAATGTTATTTTACATGTGCCAGGAATGCTCTACAATTCCTATCAGGCAAAATCCACATTGTTCGATGTTTATGTTGGGGCTTGTGTAACAGGTCCTGTTTGTTGTATGTACAAAGACCAACCTTAACAAGCAGGGACACAGTGCAGGTCCTTAACACTTGAGCTGCAATGAGCTGTGCTCGCTCTTATGACATTGTGCTCAAGTGAGTGTTTTTCAGAGCTACACAGGTTGGATAGGATTATTATGCTTACATGTTTGGTGCCAGTTATAAATTATATAATTACTGTTTATTTATATTTCCATTCACAAATATTGCTCAGCTGCTGAAACTGAATTTAGTCTTCCTGAAGGGTTTAAAGAAGTGATTAAAAGACTTTGACCTAGACAAATATTAACACACCTGGAGGGATGGGACACATTGCATATGTATAAGGTTTTTTTTTTTTTCCTTTTTTTTTTTTTTTTTAAATACATACCAACTTCAATGTAAAATGTGTTCAATTTGAGCCAATTAAGGAAAAAATATTAAGTAAGTTACTATTTTCTGCTCTAAAATGATCCTAGTTCTGGATAATTTGAAAAAGTGCTGACATCAAACTCTCTTGATACTGGGGCAGCTCATTTTGTAATTACAATCCACTGGTGATCAAGTGGTGCTTCATTTCACTAAAGCCTTCACAAAACCTGCATCGCTGCCCACATTTTCACAAAAAGTGTGTCAAAGCAGCAGGCCCTGAGTAGGACCTTTATTGTGAGCAGACTTTTATTATGAAAGGCTGTTTTGATTGTAACCTTGGAAGCAGACACAAACGCACCAACTGTGTTGGTGGTGCGCCAGTCAACATGAGTACATACTTCAACCAAATGATGTAGCCGTACACTCAACTCTATTGAATTTATTGGGATACTACAAGCTGTTGTTAGAGCTGCAGAGCAGCTTTCAGCAGGGATTACCAAATGATTTTGACTAAGCCAAGAGCCTGCAGGCAGGTGTCAACTGTTAAGGTTAAACTACGACTAAACAGACATAACTGACAAGGCATCACAAATAGGAGAGAATAATAAACTGAGTGTGTGTGTGTGTGTGGTTGGTCAAACATCCTCCTCTTGGGAAAAAAGCAGCCTTGAGCAAAGAAACCTTAGTGTAAATGGAGATAATGACAACAAAAGGTGAATCAATATTGACACAGATCACTATGCTGTGTGAGCATGGGGTAGCATATGTGTGTTTGAATGCGTTTCCTTGCATTTAGAGCCGAATATGGATGTCAGTGCGGTTTGCTGGTTTTGGTTATATCATACCTGGTTTGCATCTTGTAAAATGAAAAGTCAAAAGCATACACCAATAAAATGATCAGATATGCAAAGTAACATGTTGTGGACAGAACGTCTGCTGCATGTATAAATAATTTTTAAAAGGAGATTACGGAGTGAAATGAGACCAAAAGAGAAAAGTTAAATGAGGCAGAAATAGCAGTGTTTAGAAATATGCGACCCATAACAATGAAGTATGCTTTGGCAGTATCAAAATAAATGAAATATTAAGGCAACCATAAGAGGCTAAAGTATTCAAAGCTTCCACTCCGTGCAAGACTAACATTGTTCCTCCTACTAAAAAGGCCTCACATATTCATGACCCACGAAAGCTACCGACAGCTCACAAACACTTGGCTCTTATGCACTTTTACATTTGTTTTTGTTTTTTTTTACTGTTAACAAATCCAATGACACGACTAAAACCAACAACCTTCCAACAACATCCTACTAACAAGTGTTATAAAGGCAGCCTCATTTCAAGTTTGAGGTAATCCCACAAACACCATACTGTTAACGTAAAATCTACAGAGCACCAAATGTTTATTAATCTGACGCAGAAAATAGTCCCCAGCAAATGCAGAACTTACTCCTGTTTGGGTAATGTTGAGTAGGAAAGTATGCATTCTCATGGGATCCGCTGACAGTCAGTGGTCTTTCAGTTTCAGGCTGCTGCAGCTGAGATTTTGCATCTGTTAGTCAGGGAATCTGGCTGAAAGTACATACACGTAAGGTAGTGTAGCTCACCTACCACTGGGACAACTAACACAAGCCCAGACTTACCGTGTTTGTACTGACCACACTCCTAAATAGCTTAAAGGGGAACGCTGTTGATTTTATACGTAAATGTCTATTTACAGGTCCAGGGGAGTAATACTGCAAACGTGAAAAAAGTCTTTTGCGTGAAATCTGATTAAGTGACTCAAGTGGCATTACTTAAGCATCAGTTGGGTCTGAAGACTTCAAGTCTGAAAGTGAAAAAAATCTGAAGGAGCGGAGTTACTGACCTCTGTAGCCAGTGCCTCATCTCTACAAACGACCAAACTCTGGGATAGATCTGGCAGATTTAAAGAGAGATCCTAGTTTGGGTTGAAATACTTATTTCATTAAGGTTAAAAGGACATTCATCGCCATGGTTACAATAATAAACACATGGTTAAGATTATTTAACATCTATGCTTAAAAGAAACAACACTGACTGTCTATTTAAAATGGCTAATAAACAGCTGAATAATGTTTTGTTGATTATTGTTAACTTCATCTGACTTCCTCCTTTTCTCCCGCCATAATAACTACAGCCACTAGAGGGCATTGTCACTTGAACATGAACATGTCATTTTGGGGCATTTGCTGTAAAATACTGATGCTGTCTCACATGACTGCAAGAAGATTTTTTTTTTTTTTTAAAGTGAGTGAACAGTCTCTCATCTCTTCTCGGGGTTAGCAGACAGAGGCTACACTAGCTGCTACTAGAATCATGCACGCAAATCTCCCACCAAACTGTTGGTGATGTAGGCAAGGACAAATGCGTAGAATAAAAAAGACAATATCTCCAGACAGTGTTATATGGGTGCAATGCTAAACACCAATTTGTCTGATTGACAGTCGGGCGTTCTTAAGGCTTGAGAGTTAAATGGTAAATCTGACTGCACTGTGTTACTATTCATTGTACATGACACCCCGTGAATATGGTGACCAAGTTTATGTAATCTTGGCTGTCAGGTGTGAAAGATAGGATGCATGTAAGGTGGCTGTTACCATGGTGACGAGCAGCTTGATTGACAGCTTGACAGTAAGTGTGTGTGATCAGGAATAGATTATCCCCTGGCATGTCTGAAGAGCCTGGAGAGCCGTGGACACACATTCGTATATACACTTACACACATACACACAGCCAGACATAGCTGATGATCTTCTTAGGAATTTATCTGTGTTTAATCTGAATATCAAAAAATGCAAAAATAAACTAACTTACCAAACTAACCAAAAAGATTCAGGATACAAAAGCACAAAAGTAACCATTTTTCAGTCCCTTCTGGGCAAAAATTTCAAATATTTGCTGTTTCCAGCTCAAATATGAGGATTTGACACCTTTATCTTACACATAAACCTAAACCACCTAAATACGTACACAAAATATCTGCTAATTTTGGACTGATGACCAGACAAAACAAACTGACAACATTACCTTGGTCTGCGGGAAATGATGAAAGGCATTTTTTCTATTTTCTAGCATTTTATAGACAAAAACAATTAATCAATTGATCGAAAAAGAAAAAAAAACTGAACCCAAAAAATATGCAGTGAATTTGTGCACGTGACAAATTGTTACATAAACGTGGATAGGTACAGAGAGAAAGAAAAGCAAGGGAGGCACAGAGTAAAATTTGGAGAGTAAGAGCCTTGCCAACATGATGTGATCTCATTGTCACACGCACACACTCACACACAATAACACACAGTCTCAGACATTATTGCTGGATGCCTCTCCCATGTGTGTACCCTGCGTTATTGCCTTCTCAATCTTCAAACTGTCGCAATAAATAATCTCAATAAAAACCTCTCTATTTAAGAAACAGTATTATCTCACTGTCGGTAACTCACTTACCTGTTAAGTTTAATTACTGCACCCGTCTCACAGCTGAATATGAGTCTGTTATATGCATGTGTGTGTGACAGAGAGAGATCTTACACACAGTTAATTCAACCACTTCTGGTGCTGTACAACCATGGACAAACACAAATCTATACTGTGTGCAGAGCTGCAACAATTTGTCAATTAATCAATTAGTCAATGATCAGAAAGTTAGCAGCAACCATTTTGAGAATCAACTGATCATCTTTTACATCTGATCCACTTTTACAAATTACTTTTAGTCATACAACACAGAAGCAGAGAACAGCTGATGATTTTGCTTGAAAAACAACTTATATGATTGACTGGTTATCAAAATGGACACAACTAATCACTTAATCAACTAATTGTTTCAGTGGCAATAGAGAGACAATACATAAGAAAGAACAAAAAGAAGCTGGTGACAAAGAGCTATTTAGAAGCGAATGACTTTACGCGTTGGAGCTAGACTACAATAGAAATAATAGCATGAGCATCAGCACACTCCAGTATGTCCAACAGTCATTATGTGAGGCAAGCCTGACTTTCTTCAATCTTCATACATGAACGAACGTGCTGCCAATATAAGAAGAGGGATACACAAACAAGACCTCCTCCATGACTCACACACACACACTGACGTGACAGCAAGTGACAAGCAAGTACACACAAACATACACGCAGATGGATGCACATGCACACACACAAACCTGAGATTCTCTAATGTAATGTAATCCAATGGCAGGCAGACACAGTAGGGCTGCGACCAATGATTATTCAATTAATCAACTCGATCAATTATTCTCCTAAAAATTTCCTCATCTAATCGATTTATTATTCTGTCAATGTAATTCCCCAGAGCCCAAGATGATGTCTTCAAATTTGTTGTTTTGTCCATCAACAGCCTAAAGCCTGAAGACATTCAGCAGTAAATCCTCACATTTAAGACGCTTAAATTTACATCATGTTTGGCATTTTTGTTGAAATTTTTCTGTTGATTGACTGACTGATTAATCAACGTAATTCTCTCAGCTCTAGAACACAGAGATGCAACAACACTTAACTGGTGACCTAATGGTCCAAGATGTATACCACCAATCTGTCATGTCACTGGAGATTTTTGCTGCAAGTCATTCCTTGGATGGATTACAAGAAAACGAGCCACTGAGCTCCGACAGGTAAACTGCCCCCCAACTTTCCTATACAAAACCCCCAGACAATACACCGTGGGAGAGGGAGGAAATGACTAGAAAGAGGGTGCTTCCCTTTGTGGTTGTTTTGTGTCTCTTTGTTATCACACTGATTCTCTTAGTGGTCATTTGCACTTTTTTGGTTGTTTTATGTTCTTTTGACATTGTCTCTCTATGACTTTCAAACACTGAGAAAGTCATAGAGAGACAATATGGCCCCTCAGCCTGTGCCCAGTCTGTTAATCCAGCCGTGCTCTCTCCCTATGTTTTCTGTGCATCTCTATGTTCTACTGTTGAATAAGGACAAAATGACCAAAAATCCTCAAGATAAAACAAATGCACAACAGAGCAGTACCCAGCCTGAATCAAACAGAACAGGACAGAGCAGGGTCACATTACTGCTGTGCTAAAATGATTAATTGATTGACTGTTAAAGCCATTTACAGAGCAGAAATGCCAATCACTGGTTCCAGCTTCTCCAATGTGAGGACTGACACTTTTTACAGGCCAAACAAGTAATTGAGAAATAAATCAGGAAAACAGATCATGAAAACACTGCAAGCTGTAGCCTTACTATTACTACTGTACGTATCATATTGTTAGTCACAGCCCTACTGACTCATTAATCTAGCTTCTAGTGACGCACTGATCCCCTCAGAAGTAACAATCTTAGTCAGCATCCCCCGTCCTTGTCCAGCACTATATGGCAAATGAAAATTTTATTCAAGTTGGCTCTCACAAGATGCCATATGCTTCGGACAGGGGGGATAATGATGAACAGATGAGAGAGAAAAAGAGGGCAAGATGAATATGACAGGAGGAAAGTCTTGGAAATATACACTGAACCTCAGTTCTCACACACACACACACACACACACACACACACACACACACACACACACACACACAGTATCAAAGCCTTTATAAGAAAAGAAGACCGTTTGCATGCTGTGGGAGTAAGACTGACACCATGTGATGTGTTACAATGCACTATTTCTGCTTTGGAGCACATAACCCTGACCATCTCACTCTCCCTTTCCATATCTACATCTTTCTCTTTCCATATATGACTCTCACTCTCTCCCTCTCATCAAATATTCACATTTGGTCCCATTAAACATTCACCACACAGTGCTGCTACGTTTATCTGCCCTCCGCCAATCAGCCTCCAGCGAGTGCACTAGAAGCCCACCAAAAGCCTGAAAACACACACACTCATTCTCACACACGTACACATACACACACACACGTTGTCTGCCTGCATGGCCTGCGATGCGGCAGCCTGGCAGGGAGGGGAGAGAGGGGAGGAAATGACTAGAAAGAGGGAGGAAGAAGTGGCAAAAGAAACAGTGAGACAAAAAAGGAAAGGAATGGTGGCTGACGAAAAAATGAGACACGCGAGGGAAAATCGGATGAAGAGAGGAAGCAAAGAAAAGGAGTCTGAGGGGCCACTTCTCAGCTCTTGTCCATGTTCAGCGAGAGCAGAGCAGCCATGCACCTCAATAATTAAACAGTGGGACGAGTGCCGCCAGCCTCTCCCTCAGTCTCCCTCCCTCTTTCTCTGACATCACAAGGCCTTACCTAATAACAGTGTAAAAATACACGCGCTTTACGGTTTTGCACATAATTGCAGCTAAAAATAACATGACACACCGTCAAGCTAGATCTCACTGTGAACAGCAGTTGATGCTGCATTTCTTGATCATGCACACTCTTATGTTAATCAGTCAGGTAAACATAAACCTGGTTCTGAGCGCTGCCAAAACACAGGTGACCTGTATTCCATACAGCACCTGAACGCATCCTGTAGCTGCTGCTCTACTACTCACTTCTGCATAAACAGGGTGTTAGTGTCACCTCTGGGTGTGGAGTGACCCCAAAATCAGGTGTTGCCTCTTAAAATTACAGACCTTGCGTTTATTGTCCTTTACTTGTGCACACATAGAAGAGGCTACTAACCAAAAAGTAACAAATGTAATTCTAGCTGATGTCATTCATAAAACACTGTTCAAGTAAAAGTAGATATCTCAATACATGAAGTGAGAGTGACTGTCATAAATTTCTTGAGTTGAAAAACCTGTCTAGTAGTTGTGTGAACTACTGTGCAGCATTACTCATGGATATATTAACCAAACTGGCCTCTCCAGGTTGCATTTCATCTTCTCACCAGTACCTGTAGCAACACGCCTCCATCAACGCAGTCCCTTGCAATTTTTTTGGTTTTTTAAGATAGTTCCAATTTTGATGCCACTAAGGACTAGCTTGATCACTGTCAGTCCCAACTTCACTGAGACAACAACTAAGAGGTGAAAGCAAAGGCAAACTGAACCTTGAAACTGACACCAAAAACCAACTGAACAGGTACACAACTTGCGTTTATCTGTATACTGTCACCTAAGAAGCATAGACAGTTTAAGAGAAAATGAACACCTGAGCACAAAGACCCCCAACCAACACCAACAGTGTCATCTGTAGTTATTTTCTGTCTCTTTATAGTCATCTTGCTTTTTTTTTAAGTGGCCTTTTGTGGTCATGTGTCTGTTTTTGTGGGAGATGTGTCTTTACGGTTGTTGCTACGGTCTTTTTGTGGTTTTCTCTGTGATCGCTTTGTCTCTTTGGGATCATTGTGCATCTCTTCATAGTTATTTTGTATATTTTAAGTGAGCTCTATGACTAAGAAATATTAACAGCCAAGGGAGCCCTGACCTCTCTGACCCCTGGGCCTGTGCCCAGTAATGCATTCATGCCAAGAAGCTATATATAACATATTGAATTGATTTGTTTAATGTAGAAAATACTAAATGGTTACATTTTCTGAGAAAAGTGCTAATTTACAACAAAGCTGAAAAATATAGTTTATATATTTTCCAATATAAATCTTCTAACTGTGTGCACTTTCTCACCAGTCACAACAGTCACCATTATGACTGCTTGACACATTTATTGTTTGTTGTATGCTCTGACAAAAGCTGCAGAGCTCCAGAGCTTTTAAACAGGCTTTTCTAACAGCGTCACAGAGTTCTATCAAGTGGGATTATACTGAAACAAAAGATTTGTACATCCATATTTTCATTTCAATAACTTTGATGAGCCTAAACCACTGCAGCACTGCTCTTAAGCATGTTGTGCCTCAGACCACACCCCCAATCACTGATGTCACAGCAGGTGTTTCCATTTCCTGGCAAAGCTGATATACCTGTTTTGTGATCACTGATTTTCTGGAGAATTTCAGCCTTATGTGACTCAGTGTTGGAAGCATTTACAACCTCAGCAGTAGGCTTTGCATTTCACTTACAATAACATGTGTTAAGACATGAATACATTAATTGTTGGCTTGCTGTCTGTTAGAGTGACGGCTTTTTGTCATTCAGACATAATTCACATTAATGTTCCTTACAGCTTTATTGATACATGACCAATGGCGGAGGAAGTTCTCAGATCCTGTATTAAAGTTCTAATACCACAGGAAGCTAGAAACGTGAAATGTTGGCATGTAGCAGGGAAAAATTATTTCAGCTTCACATATATTTTGGCAGAAGAAGCTTTAACAGTTTCTAAGTAGTCACTAAAGCCATAAAATAACTGTAGTGGAGTAAAAAGTGCTCTGTTCCCAAAGAGCATACCTTAAGAAAGAAGGACCAGATCATTGTAGATCTATGTTTGTTACAAGCAAAATGGAAAAATGTATATAGACCAAGTATTGGTAAATGGTTAACACAACTGTCTGTATGTGTATCCTTAGAAAAATGTACTTATTATTTGAAAGGAAAACAAAACTTTTTATTTAAAAAAATAAAAAGTATGAGTGCCTTTTATTCACTATCTTGAGCATACTAATTTGGAAAGTTTGTTGGATTGGGGGAGTGAAATTAAGGAAGGATTGATAGGTTCCTCTGTTAGACTGGGATGCAGGCCTAGCCCACCTCTGTATGTGGTCTGTACAGAGGTTGAAGTAGGACACTGATGATTACTGGTTACAGGAGAAATATCTGTTAGTTAGTTATTGTTATTGACTATTATTATTATTATTATTATTATCATTATTATTATTATCACTATACTATGTGTGCTTGTAGGTAGATGTGTACATATATGTGATTTTTATTTTATTTTTATTGTTGTTGTTTGTTTTGTCTTTGTATGTCTTGTGCATGGTGGTGCAGTAGTTAGCACTGTCACCTCATAGCAAGAAGGTTCTGGGTTTGAGCCCCGGTTCAGGCCTGAGGCTTTTCTGTGTGGAGCATGTTCTCTCTGTGCCTGCATGGGTTCTCTCCAGGTACTCCGGCTTCCTCACACAGTCCAAAGATATGCAACTTAGGTTAATTGGTGACTCTAAAGGTGTGAATGTGAGTGTGATTGGTTGTTTGTCTCTATGTGTTGGCCCTGCATTGGACTGACAATCCATACAGGGTGTCCCATGCTTCCCGCCCAATGACAGCTGGGACAGGCTGAGTGACAGGATGTTAAGTTAAAACTCTCATTTTATTCTGCTGTATGTAAAGCCTTTCAGCTTTTCTGCCACTTATCCGGGGCCAGGTTGCAGCTACAGCAGTGAAGCAAGTTAGTCACCCCCCCTCACCAGCAACATTTTCCAGTTCCTCCTGTGGGACCCTGAGACATTCCCAGGCTAGATGAGCTATATAGTCTCTCTAGCGTGTTCTGGGTCTACCCCAGGATCTCGTACCAGTTGGACGTGCCCAGAAAACCTTTGCTGGATATTCATTTGTTCATCCATGTACCTGACACAAATGAAATTTGAAGATATACAGAGAGAGTGCTGGTCAGATTATTACTGTAGGGTTTTCTAAACCTCGTTTGCTCAAGTTGCACCACAAGGGTAAAAGTTTTCTTTAAATTACTCAGATCTGAGAAGAGTACGTTAACATGACGGCATTCACAAAAAAATGAAAATGTTACTCAATCCAACCTAGAGAGACTGCAGTTGTGACTTTAACGTAAAAATGACTCAGTAGACCAACATGTTAAGCTGCCATTCAAATTAAAGAATACGTGTCCAAAGTGGGCTTTTGTAAATTTACTGCAACATCATCAGTGGACACAGTAAAAGCAGAAGATTGGTGATGAAAGTGAGCTCCGTAAATGGAAAGCAGCAGACGAAAGCTGAGCAGGCAAAAGCAAACGCTGACTTCCTTCCACAGTGTATGCGTGGATATGCTTGGTTTAGTTTTTACAAAATAAGATGAGCTGCTGTGCTGAACCCTCTATCAGGAAAGAGAAATGAAAATATCTGCTAATCTTCCTTTTTTTGTATTTTTAAAATCTAGCCACTGACTTCTGGTGCTTTATCTCTGGACAAAATGGATTCAAGTCTCTACTGAAAGTGTACAGAGGTCATGGCTACTCACAAAAGCGACAAAGAAGAGAAAACTCTATCTCCCCTCCTCATCAGTGTGCAGGAGCCCCTCCACCACTAAGGTAAAAGCAATATAAGCTTGTGGGCCCACTTCCCTTCTTGACCTCTGCTTCCCACGATTTTTATCAGGTAGTCACTACTGACTCTAGCTAACAATAATTGTCATTACCTACTTCTGTGAACTGATGCTACTGTCACTACCGCTTGTCTTGTGAAATACAGCATTACCGCATTTGCGGCTTTAAGTATCAGTTTTGGACTAAAGGAACATTTACACTTCTGAGTGGCCAGTTATTCACAGTGCATGATGAGCAGTTTGAGCAACACATCCGCAACTACTGACAGCAGCGCAGCATCAATACACATCTTGTATGACACATCCTCTGAGTCAATGTAGTTTGGAAAATTAACAGTACCTGATATTTAAATAATGTACAGGTGTACCTTTCAATACCCTTGTTACAAGAATAAGAGGGGATGGCCAATGTAAACCTGAACTGTAAAGTGTATAAATTTGTTCTGTTCTGTCAATAAAAATATATCTGTCAAAAAAACAAATAAGATACAACATGAATTAGTGACCTTTAGATGTGCTGGTAAGTGAATGTTGTTACTGTTGGACAGATTCAGGCTAGTTGTTTCCCCCTGCTCCTAGTCTTTATGCTAAGCTAAGCTAACCAACTGCTGGCTGTAGCCTTATATTGAACCAGAAAGATATGAGAGTGGTATCAATCTTATCATCTGTTGTTGCAGTTTCAAGAATTCATAAACTTAGCTGAGATAAAAAGCTAACATGGTTCATAATGAGATGATGTATTATCCAAAATCGAAAATATAATATATAATACAGAGATACCTAAACTTGTGTTCTTGACATTGTGTGTCTGTGACGATGCACACGTGTATGAATGCCAGTAGAAGTGACAGACCACGTGTGAATGTGTGAGTATCTGTCTGAGCGACTGTGCGCATGCACGTGACGCCACACGACCCAGCCATAATCACTGACCTCACCGCCAGCCAATGTGCCCTGCCTGAGCCACAGAGAACAGGGCTTAATCCCCTGTTCTCTGCACACACACACACACACACACGCACACACACACACAAACACACTTCGTAAGTACAAGCGATACTCCAAAGTTCCCCAGACATCAAACCACCAAATCCAATATACTGTACGTTCAGTGTTTGCAAACACTGATCATGGAACACACAGGCCAGACTAAACATGTACAGTATAGTGTGTGTGTGTGTGTGTGTGTGTGTGTGTGTTAACATACCACTGTAAAGAGTTCTTAAGAGCAAGATCCTGAACCTCTAGCTGCTGCAGTACAACATAGTGACAGTACTATGTGTGTACTGAGCAGCCCAGACATATTAATGTTTGTATGTGCATGGAGACAGCAAAATCTAAATGGCTGTTACTCTAAATGAAGATACGTTTCTGATTGCAGTTGTGTAATCTTGACTGTAAATTGGATTATTTTTGCATTTTTTGGCTATCAACAGTTATGATAACATTGTACTTAAAGCAGTTGCTGAGGTCTGGGAACACAGCAACATTGCTGCAACTGACTAACCTATAGATTGTATTCTCAATGAATATTGTTTGTTCAATAAAAACTGTGAATAATGTCCATCCCAATTTCCCAAAGTAATGTCTTTAAATGCCTTATTTTGTCTGATAAACAGTCCTAGAGGACTACAGAAACCAGAAACCAGGAAGCAGTTGAGAAGCTAAAACCAGAGAATTTTGACATGTCTCAGTGTCTCAAAACGATTTATCAATTATCAGAATATTTGCAGCTTTGTATCAGATGATCGTACAAAGTTACAAACATGGCAACAATGAGCTTGACCACAAATGTCAGAGGAAATGACTACACACTACAGGATCCTGTATTTAATAATTTTGGCAAATTGTTTTTAAATATTATCTATCAACTATACTGATAACAAGACAAAGTGTATGAAGATTTGGCTCAGCACATGGCAATGACTGACTGATCATCACATCAAATGGCAGCAGCGTCCTGTTACACATATCATTGTCACTCGCAAATTGCAGATGAATTTGCAAAGCCTGCAGGGCTCTCGCCTGCTCATGCATAGGTCACAAGTATGGTGTCTGTTTTGAGATTAATAAAAGGTGTCAAAATCAACATGACAGGAAATCACAAGTTGCATGGAAACTGGCCACAAGAGCAGCATGTCGCAATTAGGGGACAGAAAGAGAACTTGCTATCTTTTTACTACTTGGAAGAAAGTCAAGACAAACAGCTCAGTCTCTCACTATTACTCCGCTGGTCAGACACTGGGCTGAAGTTAAACTGAGAAGACTGTGATGGACAGTGTAATGATTTTATTGTATGCTCTGTTACTCTAACGTAATGGGGGCACAAAAAACAGTGTACATACAAAACTACTGAGAAACTACAGGTCAAAGCAGTCAGTCTGTAAATTGTGATGCATTCTTATGCATCTTAACAGATGGCTTGATTAATAATGGTATCATTCGCATTTGTTTTTGTCTCCAAATCCATTTGGCTAACCCAGGAGCTTAGTCTCTCTAACTAGTCTGACTTCTAAGCAATGTTGATGCATTCCCAGATCTCAATGGCCTAAGTAATAAACCAGAATTATTCTTTAACACAAGGGTGCCTGTCCCTGTGACACATTTCTCCTTGCCTTTCGCTCAGCTCTGAAGGCATGGTGTGTGTAGGGGGGTTGAGGGAGGGAGAACATGCTTCTTGCATTTGTGAAAAACACACTGGCAGTGCCAGAGCATTTCAGCTCTGATTAAGGGCACTGCGCACTGGTGGAGAGACTAATGCCTGTGTATTTCACAATGTGAAACTGTGTGTACAGTGAAGGCTTGTATGCATATACTTAAGGGTGAGAACCATTAAGTAGGTGAGAGGAAAATGTATGCAACTGTGTTTGTGCTTTAAGTGAGAAAAGAGCAGTCACATATGTGTTTGTGTGTGTGTGTGTGTGTGTGTGTGTGTGTGTGTGTGTGTGTGTGTGTGTGTGTGTGTGACAACTGCGACTACCACTCAGACACACACACACACACACACACACAGAGAAAGCGGTCTCTCTGCCAGACAGCCTCTAGGATGAAGAGTTTCACCCCTGCTGTTGCCGGGTTACTAGCTCCGGACCACTGCCAACACAGCCCTCCACACACACACACACACACACACACACACACACACACACACAAGATCAAAATCGTCTGGTGAGAAGGGTTTTTAAAATCTTTCCTCAAATCAATCTTTTGTTTACAGATGGGAGGGAGAGGACGGGAGACAGAACAACACAACATGAAAACGAAGGAAGATGACAAGGGTGGGGGTGGTTGCGAGAGACAGAGGGAGGCGAGGAGGCAGAGGGGGAGACAGAAATTCAGCCCCTGGGAAAAGAGCAGCCCAATCAGTCCAGAACTGGCCCTTGATCTGCTGCTCCCATCATCAGTCAACCTTTGGTGGCCTGGTCTGATGCTCATTTGGACAAAACATACAGCGTGCGTGCACACACTCACACACACATACACACAGACACACACAGTCTGCATTGCACTCACACAGCAAGGCAAGAAGAGCTACAGAGAGGGATCGATGAAATACGTGCGCAAACATGAACACATGTGACAATCAAAACAGTCAACAGACAAAAATGCCTGGATTCAGCTACGTGGCAGAAGAAATACTGTGACACACGCACAGTGCAACAGGCAGACTGATGACAAGGACAACAAATCTGCCACAAATACTGAAGAACAGGCGGTGGTATTTCAACATGTGTTGCTGTGTGAGAACGTACACGTACACACACACACACACACACACACACACACACACACACACACACACTCACTCACTCACTGGCAGATCACATCGACTCAAAGGGTAAATCAAGGTTATTATAACTTGGGTCTTATTTTCATAGTTTTTGCTTTTAATTTCTAAGTGTTACAAGAACATTACACTCACCAAAGTAACAGCTGAGATCTCTGAACATGTCACCATCACTACAACAAAACCGAACAGGTCTAGACACATGTTAATCTGAAAACAGATCTGCATGTTGAGAAATGGTTTAAGAATCTTTGTTTTTTCCTTCTTTTTAAATTGTGCATCATGCAAGTTATCACTGAGAGAGTTAGTTGACTCTATAAGGATTAAAAATAGCAGAAAGTGTAGATAAATGTCCTGCAGTTTTCAAAAAATGTCAGACATTTACTTTCCAGAAAAATGGAGGCTCAGCTGTGAGCTGAGGAAAACTGTGAGCACAGTCAGTCTGTACCCCGGGCTTTGCTTAAAACCTGTCTGATCATCTGACTTTCGTGCTCTGTTTGTTCTCTTTTAATCAATGTTGTCGTGTTCCCAGATTTTCAGCAATTAAGTGTGTGAGTACAATGTTTTCATAACCAACACAAACTATGTCCAAAAACTATTAAAATGAGTTGCTTTAAACCAGGACTGCTGAGCTGCTGTAAGACTTGAGGATATTTTAGGCTAAAGGTCAAGCTGGTGCACACACAGTCCTTTGCGAGAGACCAACAGTAACCATAACAAACCAAAAATGGTCGCAGACGACTGCCAAAGCCCACTGAAGCTCGCCGTACAATTCAAACCACAGCAGCACAGCTCTGCCAAGTGGCCTCGAGCTTTTCAGGAATCTCTGCTGACAAGGACGGGACAGAGCGCCTGGCTCGCTGCTCTTAAGGAAATAAACTAACGAGCCTGCAGCTGAACTGACATCACCGAGAAGCCACAGCAGCGTGGACAGCAGCCTGCTGTTGTCAGCCTTCAGTTCATATGAATTCATGTGGCTCCTCGACTGTAATGCTGAGCCACGCAACGCACATCAGCTGCACTTACCTCTGGCTGAGAGCTTTTTGGTGTTAATAATTTTAGCAGCATACTCCTGCCCGGTGGACTTCTTGACGCATCGGCGAACGACAGAGAAGGCACCCCTGGAGCAGAGAAAAAAAAAATTGATGAGACGACACGACCACTTCAAATGTAACAAAACTGCCCATCACATCTGTGTGTCACAGGGGGAAAGTGCACGGCTGTGCCGCTGAACTTGTCACACACTAAAGGAATGCATGAATCACATACAACTAAGGAGAAGGGGGAAAGGGTGTCACATGCATAATTAAAACATAAAGTCTGATATTCTGTGTATGAGATGTGAGAAGAGGTCCTGGCTACTAGTGCGTGACAGGGGGAGGAGGAGAGGGCTTGTTTCATTGTGAAAGGACCCAGTCATTAGCTCACAGGGAGAAATGTGAGTAGGGTCACAGGAGAATGAAGCCACTGAAAGGTAGAATTAACATTTAACTGTGTCTTCTCAGGCCTGATTGTCAGACTCCTCCTTTACATTCGGCTGTATTGGTAGGTGGAGCAGCTCTATTAGCCACACGCAGAGATTAGATGTTACAGAGTGGCTTTGTAGCCAAGATATACCCTGTAACCTATGGGTCCTTTCATGTTGAAATGAATACAGTGGTGGTGCGCATAGCCAAAATGAGCAACCGCCACAGTCTTGTTTGCAGCAAAGCCTTGTCTTCATCTTTTTGGGGCTTGACATATACAGTAGCCCTGCAGTCTCCTCAAAAATGCACAACAACAGAGCTGAATGACTGAACAGGAGCCTGGAGATGCCACTAGGCAACGGATAAATGCAAACGACTTTTCGACGCGTGCTGCCTGCGGATACACTGACAAACAAGTTGGTCCAATAAGCGGGTGTTTCACACCTTTTTCGGGTTACGAAGCTGCGATACACCTTTGAAAACACGCTGAGGATTAAACACAAGCCTCTGTAGTGCAAACATGAACCTGCCTCTGGAGGTTCTCCTACCCTTCCCCGTTTTTTGACAGCCCCCTCTGCCTTGTCAACACTGAAGTAAACGCGCACAATGGCAGCAGCAGCAGAGAGGAGAAAAACGTGCAAACACACGCATACACACACGCTCGCTCGCTCACACACACACACACACACACACACATACACAGACTGAATGCAACAAGAGCAGCAGCGGCGGCGGCGGTGGTGGTAGTGGTGGTGTTGACGGTCGCTTACTTTCCGAGTTCCTCATACAGCTGATATTCGTCTGTGAATCTGGTCGAGGTTACAACTGTAGCCATGTTGACTGAAGTGAAGGGGAGAGGGGGGAATCGCCTCGCGCTTCAGTGGCCGCCTCGCGCAGGTTTCGGGAGGAGAACTCGTGAAGATAGAGAGGGGGGAAGAGAGGCTCGAGCTGTGAGCGAGGAGCAGGGAGTGGGAGGGGAGAGAGAGGAGAGGAGAGGAGAGCGAGGGTGGGGGAGGAGAGAGGGGAGCCTAGCTGTAGTAACAAAGATCCTCTATTGTTAAGATGTGTCACCCTGTGTTTAAAAACAATAATAAAAACAAATGAAAATGTAACCAAAAACTGGCATAATGTAATCTAATATAATATTCCTATATTCAAACTTTTACTTGAGTAAAAGTATGTATTTATTATCAGGAAAATGCACTTTGTACAACGTTGTATTACCCCATTTTTATTCCATAGCATTTGGGTCTCCATAATAATCAAACATTAGGTAGAAATTAGAACCACCAAAGTATGATGGTGTATGAACTATGTGAGGTTCTCCACCTTCCATGATGTGGCGTTGTGTTATAGATTGATCCTAAGTCAAAAATGTAGTCTTAAAACCGAAGTGGTTTCCATTTATATTTTGCTCATTTACTGTAAATTTGCCTTTTATCTAACTGCCTCCGCTGTTTCTCTGTGACAGGTAATTACCATTCCAAAAACCTTGGGAAAAGAAGTATTACTCCATTACAGAGGTACCATAAAGCTGCAGCCAACAGCAGGTTACCCGAAGGTGTAAAAGCATTTGCCTACTGGTGGCTCTAAAGGAAATGGTCTGAGGTCTTTAGGATCCATCCGCTGGGGAACATGAAAGTTCGAGGCAATCCATCTGCTCCTAGACAGATATTTAAGTCTAGACTGAAAGCGGAGAGAGAAGGGGAAAATAACTGGTTTGCAAAAGTGGATGTTCATCATCTAATGAACTTTAGTCCAGTAATACTGGTTCCTACCATCAGAGCTCACCAAAGTAAACAACATAAATCAGGAGGTGACACATGTCTATGTTCCTGCTGTGTTTTAATATTTCCTAAAACCAGAAATAATGGTAGAGTGAGACCTCTTTCTACTTTCTCATCTCTGGCAGAAGTGGTGGAGGTGGGATGCAAGCCACGCGAGATCTTTTCTGCCGTACCAGGAGCTGCAGATCCAGGTTCAGTTTCACCATCTCTCTCATCCATTTTCATCCTATGCACACAAAGGTAAAGCTGACACCAGAGCAGCATCCTTGATGGACCAAGTCGTGTATTTGCTTGTGATGCCGCAATATTTTAATATTGGCACAAAGCAATGAGCTGCATGGCCACAATATTATGGTTTTCATTTCCTAAACTGGGCCTCCCAAAAAAGGGGAACTCTTCAGAATGTGGCATCAGGAAACAATGATTCACTATCAAGATTTTGTTTCACATCTACTACTGATTGTTTGTCGCCCAACTATAAAACCATTTTATTAATCATATTCAGCAACAAAAACCTTCCTGTTCACCAAACACCTGCAGTTAATATAAATATTTTTACAAACTTCAGCTGTTTAAACAAGTCTGTATATTTCTTTTAACATTTTCATTAGTTTGGCAATGTTTTAGAGCTGGAATTATTTGTCAATTAATGGACTAGTTTATCAACAAAGAAATAATCTGTAACTATTTTGATGACTGATTAATTGTTTAGTCATTTCTTAAGCAAAAAAAAATCCAAATATTTCTATCTTCTCAGAAGTGAGGATTTCAAACATTTCTTTGTAACACATGATAGTTGACTTAATATCTTTGACCAAAACAAGACATCTAAGGATGTCACTGTATAATGTATTGGAAATTATAATGGGCATTTTTCTGATAACTGCTGTCATTTTATAAACAAATAAAATGACAGCAGTTATTTTAACTATCAATGCATCATTCTGTCCTTCTACTTTTCCACGCATCAGTAACTTAAGCGTTGCCTGTTCAGGAAGTTGAGACTTCGATTTGGTACATATAGTTTTAGAGATTTTAATTGTAAGCTGGAGAATCATTATATACAACACAGGGAATTCTAAGTGTTATGTAATGGCCCGCTGCACCGTAAAGGTATATGTGTGGTTTCATGAATATCTCATGAAGGGTATTAATATATAATTTTACCACTGTGCTTAAGTATGTACGTCTGTTTGTGAGTATGTCTGTTACAGCTGCACACACTTCAGTAAGGTTATCAGGGTGAGCTCAACAAATGGTTTGTTGATTAGAATTGTCTAACTTTTTTCTCTAGATGATGCACTAATAAATCTGATACTTGTGTTTGTCTTTAGTCCTATATGATGAAAAAGTAATTTGTGCAGTAGAAGTTCAAAGTTCATTCTTTACCTCTCAGCACAAGATCAATTTAATAGCTGTTCTGGAGGTTTTGGTCATATCACATGATCTTCATCAGTGGCTTCTACAACAAAACAATGACCCAAAGCAAACCTTAAAATCCACCACTAGCTGCTTCAAGGAACACAACCTGAAGCTTTTGGAACAAACGTTTATTAGTCGGAAACCTGGTTTTCCCACTGCTGCCAATCACCTGATGACTAACAACTGTCCTCCACAGCTGTTCTCAGTTCAGTCATTAGCTCCCTACTATAAATAGAAAGCTGCTCACCCTCTCTTGTTTGCTAAATCATTACTTTTGCTATGTAGCTATTGTCTTCCTGCCATTTCTGCCTGCTCTGTTCAAGTATGTAACCTTACCACCCTATAAACACCTTTAAAACACTCTCTGCTCTGCTCTGCCTCTGTGTTTCGGTCCTGCTTCCTATTGCCAGTATTACTGAAAGATGACGCAGACTGAAAGGTCAACAAGCATTTTTATTAATAGAATGAGTTCTGGAAGGCTTTTTGGGAAATTTTTCTGAGTATTATTTAATCCCAGAATACATTTTTTCCTCTCTCTCTCTCTGCTAAAATCATACAGCACAGCGTATTTCAGATGTTCAGTCTGAGTAAATGCAAACATGTGCATCTCCTATCTCTTCTCCTTCGCTCTGCCTTGCCCCTGAACTGTGAGTGAATATTTGGAACAGTGTTTAGAGAGCATTGCTGGCGATTAATGAGTGTTTGCAGTGAGCACAGGAGCAGTGCAACCACTTTCTGCCATAATTACAGGGAGCCGCTCTGATATGAAAGCCTAATTAGCGAGGGTGCAGAGGTACCGTCGTATTAATTGCTGAATTGCTGCATTTTCTCTGTGATGTGCCTGTCAGATGAGTCTCGGACAGGCTGCACAATGGCAGGTTTGAAAGGTGGGTGGTAACAATTGAGCACAGAGCAGCAGTTATCCAACCTTTCAGCCATGTGACCCCTTAAAATAAAGCTGCAAACCTTTGTCACAAGTTGCACATCCCCATGAGTTCTGAGCAATGTCACCAAAAAGTGCTTTCCCCTCTAACCTGATTGTGTCACTTGAGTAAAATAAATTGTGTCCTTAAAAAACAAAAATAATATTGTCTAACCAAAGGTTTGCCTTACTGTTACTCATCTCACCAGCTCTAAGACTTATTGCATAACCCTTTGCAACCACTGTTGTGGTAGACCAGCAGGTTTGGATTTGGCTTCAACGTGTAGTCATGTAGACCTTCAGCATTGTAGAACATAGCATGGCAGGGTGGAGTAATCTTTGTATGTGCAATATGCAAAACCTACCCGTATTGATGATACAGTAATAGTAGTGTTGTGGAGCCACAAGGGAATGACTCACTTAACAGGAATGTTTTCGACTTGGCTGCGCATCTTTGAAGAGCCTCTCCTCTCTCACGCTGAGCAGTAAAATCACAAGACTTTTAATGTTTCTTGAGGTGTGTGTGTGTGTGTGCGTTTATCTCAGGGAGAGATCACTCTCATTCCATAGCATAACACCAAGGGGCCAAACCTTCTTATCTGCTGCTGAGTTGCACTGAGACTGGATGTCATTCAGTAAATCTTTTTTCAGGTTTTAATCTTAACAGTTTCCTTGGGAGCACTCTGTCATGTACAGTACATTAGAGTGGATCTATTACCTTTCTTTGTCAATTACTAAATCGTCACATTGTCCCAAGTACGCATTTAATAGTACGTCAGGGCTATTTCAATGCTTAATGGGCCGCAATTTACGATGCAAGAGACTTGAGTGAATGTGTCCCCACTGAGTCGTTGATACCACTGTGTCTTGTTGAATGAGTGTTGAGAAAAGGCTACATTTACTTTCAGCATGGAACAGTTAGCCATACTGTTATGTACAACAGTGTCCATCACAGGAAAATAAAAAAGTTATATTTGAAACAGTGTCATGAGCCTATTGTGTTTAACATCACGACTTCGCCAAAGAATCTTAAGATCTGAAGTTAGCCTTACCTTCAACTGATTATCCAACAGTGGATATGACAGCTCCCTCCCACGTACTGGATAGCACTGTGTATTCATGTGTGTGTGTGTGTGTGTGTGGTGTGTGTGTGTGTGTGTGTGTGTGACACCTCCTCCATGATTTATATCATCTGACGGTGCCTTATTTCTGCAGGCCATCGCAGTATACTGGGAATCAGATGTGTGGGCATATCTGATTCCCATTGTCTTCACCAGTTTCTCACATGTATGGGACTCTGAAGGTCTCTGAGCAACACTGCTAATGTTAACCCAAAGCAGTCTCATCAGATCTCATCACTGGAGTCTAGTTGGGTGTGAGGTTTTTTTTCTGTGCGTACACATCCAATATACAGGAGGTGAACAAAGTGCCTTCAGCTTCAATGTTCCTTGGAGTGATGTCATATATGCCGCAAACTCTGTGCAGAGAGTAGAAAGCCTCCAGTTGTTCTTGTTCTGTTCCACAAATGTATTCAAATGTTTATCTAAAGCTAATATGAAGCTTAAGCTGCCTGAGTTGGTCAAATCAAGTGGATATCTTTCAAAGTTATGTCCTTTTAGTATAAAATTCCCTCTTTGTGTCCCCTGTTGGGCTGCAGTTGACAGCAACAAGAAGAGGAAATTTTATACTTAAAATGCCTTAACTATGACAGATATCCATGGATTAACCTAATCTGGATGGCTGAAGCCTCATATTAGCTTCCCCATCACTTACATTTGAAGTACATAAGGGGATTTGTTAAAAGGCCATGAACAGGCACAAAAAGAACAATTAGCTGCAGTAAACAAAACCTGTGTATTGTATACTGAGCACCTGTATACCCTGTCAGCTGTGTCTGACAGTTTTGGTAAGTTTCCGAAACCCACAATCTCACATTCACACCCACTTCATGCAGCAATTATTCAGGTGTGCAGAGGGGAGAAAGTATCTAGGGTTTTAACATCTGTCTCTGGCTGTCTTTTCTCTTGTGTTACATGACTACAACTGGCACTTTTCGTGTGAACAACCCAGTGCAGTGCTTTCCAGGATACTGTCTGAAAGTTTGTGTTATTATCACTGTATGTAACTGATGTTGCATCTATGCTGCATCTATGTACAAACGCTTTTGATTTCTGTAGTGCTTTGAGCTAAGTGCTGATGTTAGCATACATTAATATGTTCACAGTGACAATGCTACCATGTTAAGAAAGTACTATATATTCACTATCTTAGGTTACAGTAATAGCATGCTAATATTTGCTAGTTAGTACTGGACACAAAGTAATGCAGAGGCTGACGGGAATGTCATTGGTTTTGCAGTATTTGGTCATGAACCAAAGTACTGGACAAACTTAGATCTGATGGTGGTGCTAGATAAGAAGTCACAGGATTCATCCTCTGGGGACCATGAGTGGCTGTACCAGTTACAGTTGTTCAGCGCAAGACATCCAATAGTTGTTGAAATATTTCATTCTGGAGCCAAGTAGTCTCACATAGCCAGATTTATCTCCACAGCACTGTGGTGGATAGACCAATACTAATACCATCTCTAAAGCCATTCTGTTGCATAGCTAAAACTGTACAATAGCCATAGTTGTTGTCTGTGTCATTCCCAACTGGACTGGACTTACAAGACACTTAAGTGATGAAATATAACTCTCATAAGTTTGTTTCCCTCCCTAAAAGACAACTGAGAGGACATAATGGAAATGCAGGACAACTAACTAAAATGTGTAGCCTTCAATTAATTATATAATCAGTAATAAGAAGCAATTAAAATTAGACATAATCTTCATTCTCACTTAAATGATACAAAAAAAAAAATAAAACAAAGGCTTTCATCTTTAGGGAGACCATTAAACATACCTGGTTTTATAGTTAGTGACAGAACTCTCTGTTAACTTTCTTTTCCTGCTGACAAGCTCCACTGCTCCTCTGTGCTGACGCAGCTTGTCTGTGTTTGAGAAACGACATGATTTTTAGTGGTATCTATACAAAATGAAATAACTCTGCAGTTGCTGTGATTGATAAGCCTTTACTCTGTGCACCAAATATGTGTTTTTCCTCCTTACAAGCCTACCATTTCCTTCATATTGCACTGAAAACACTTAAAATCAGTCTAAGTGCACATGACTCATGACGGACCTGAATTGCTGCACTTGTAAGTCAGTAAATTCAAAGTTTCTGATGTCATGTTCCTGTTTTGTCCACCTACTACTGTACATACTGTTCCCATTAATAGTACTTAAGCTGTTATCTTGCACCAATGCACTCAGGCACACACGTTCTTGCAATGTGTTGCTAACCATCAGCCTCTCTCTCTTTTTGGATGGCAGCATGGATGGGTTGTTAAAGTGTGGCCCATGACTTTAAAATGACAGATTTGGTTTGTAACAGTTGGTATCCTTGTGCAAATGTCCATAACCTGCTCCAGGGCCCCTGGAAATTCACTTGGACTCCATGTAAATGTAAAATGCAGATTCCTTCTGTAGTCACGAGGAGTGAAAAATGGACGTTAACATACTAACATACACAAGCAACAAATTGTATTTTCTCAAAACTATTGTACAACACAGTTAATGCTATGGTTAGTCAACACTTCAAAACAAAAATATATTTGCTGCTGTGGTTTAATCTCTAGAAAATAGGGTAGGTCCTGGTGCTGGAATGACTTACTAGAGAGCGAAAATAGTGCAAAACAAATGCACTAATTACTCCTATGCAAGTAACATTTACTAAAAAAGTGCCCAACTGGTTTAAGAAATACATTGTACAATGTAACTATGTATTTGTAATCTGTTTTGATTTTTGTTTTTTTTTTAAGATTTACATCTTCAGTAGAAACCAGAGGTCTTGGCTCAGAACCACAGACAGGGTAGGGAAGGCAGAAATTGTCACAAAGTCAAGCATTGTGGAATTTAATGTGATTTGTTAACAAAAAATAGGATATCTCCAGCCTTATCCTTTAAAATTGAAGACTTGAAGTTTCATTTTATCCTTACTGTAACTAGATGATATGTGTTATGTATGCACTGAGGCTTTTTCACTAAACAAGACATTTTAATCTAATCTACAAGCGCTTCAGACATGACAGCCCCCTGCAGCCCCTGGGGAACCCTCTCTCTCTTGCCTCCTCCACTCTTTTTAGTTAACTGTACGCCACAGAGCTCTGAGCAAAACACGGCTAATACTTCTAACTCGATCTTTCAAATGAACACGAACAAGTGAGTAGGATGAGGAACAAAATGAGAAATAAAGACAAAGGAGGGGTTGGCTTGCAGAGGGAATGAGCAAAGAGCTGAGGGATAAACGGAGGGAGGGAGGGACAGTGACACAGAGGGAGGGGGAGGAGGAGGAGGCAAATGTGAGAGTTGACCAGCGGGGAAAAAATGGTGAGGATAGTTGAATATTCATTATCAACCCACTGGGGAGAAATCTACAGTCCTGTTGCTACTGTGTGTGGGACTGCTGCTGACACTCACATCCAGAAACACTTCTACATCTATGCCTAACAATGCTGAAGCTGTTTATAGTGGAATATGTTGAATAAGACCCAGCAGCACCACCTCTGATTAATTCCTATCAAGCTACATCAGCAGCACAACAGCAGCCTAACCAGCAGGCAGATACATTGCACCTAATCAGACAGCATGAGCCTAAACTATGGCTTCCCTGGCCCAGTGTCCCTCGGAATTTATGTCCATATGGTTCTGCACCTCATGATTTGGGTCCTTTGCCAATGTTCAACGCCAGCTCAGGAAGTAGTGTGTCCCTTATGCAGCGAGGTGTGGGTGGAGAGGTGGAGGAGTTCGTGTCCTGTCACAAACCTGTAATTAGCATTTGCTTATTGTTTTTGTTTTTACCATCACCATTACCTTCATGTTTCATTATGTTCACTTCTTTCTGACCCCACACCCCCAGGTTTTCCTCATTTTCAAACCAGTCTTCAGACCCACCTTACAGCAGCTGACTCTAGTGAGTGACATTACTTGAATTATTTTATCAGATTAAGATAACAATTCCTTAGTCATATTTTAATTGCCACTATGATCTTCCCCTAACCTTCAACAAACTACAGATATTGCAGAAAATCTTTAAGATGCTGTTATTGAACATAATCCAGTCTTGTCTGATGACAGGGTTGTGCATTTTTTGTAATTAAGTAAATTTCTTATTAATTTCCAACATAGTTGAAATTATTATTATTATTACATAATTTACTTGGTAGGTCCTGGAAGGCACTACATAAGCATTCATTTATTCATATATTTATTAATTCACTGGAAAGGTTATTGTCCATATATGTTGAATTGTATGCTTGCCTGTAGGCAAATTTCATATTGTTGCATGTTCAGAAATACTCTCTAAGTTACACCAGCAATTAATTTTAATTAATTGTACAGAGGTGTAACAGTCTCTTTATTTTCCCTTTAATTAGTACTACATTATATAGTTCCTTCAGAGAAAGATCTTGAAAATGATTGGGCTGTTAAATAAAGCTACCTTTATTTGCCCAACAGACAACCACGACTTTCTGCAGAGATTGTGTGTAGTCATGAGATGCTAACATTCAGTTTTTGCATTCATCATTTTATTTAGATCTTTTGAATCATATTCCCAGCTTTTTATAACACTATAGTTGAGTTAAGAGGCATTTAAAAGCCAAGAAAAGACTGATGGTATCAGCTTCAGAGCTTTCGTTAGATAGTTATTGCTGCAGGGACTGGACATTACAGTCAGAGGTCCTTCAAAGACAGAGGAATGAGCCACAATATGAGTGTGAATCCGTATAACCCCTAAGAACAAAAGAACAAGGTGACATTTGACAAACAACCGCTGTGGGTGTCTTTGTGTCATCCTTAAAGGGTCCTCTTGGGATGATTAGGACAAGAGACAGAGAGGTCATCCTCTGTGCCTTTCTTCCATCTCTTCAGGCCTCACTTCCACATGCACATGCTCTATCTCTATCTGTATTAATCAAACTATTCATGAATACAGGCATACATGAGTGATGACACACACATCGTTTCCTTTGCAGGCCAACGACGATGGCCCAAAGTCACCCTGCTGCAGTTTGGCCGCAGGACAGCAAGTGAGTCAGCTTGCTCAGCCAGCCGCACAGCCCTGTCTGCTTTGTCTATCAGGCTGCCTGTTTATCTGCCGACCTTCAGTATTTCATTGTGGGTTTATCTTGTCTGTCTGACCTGCCTGGTTGGTCTGTATTTTACATTGCCTGCATCTCTCTTTTCCTCTCCCTTCCTCCTGGTTAAGGCATCAGTATGCTTCAAAAAATGACCTTGTGAAGTGAAGGAAACCTCATACCTCCACAAATTTAGATTGACAGTACAACAAGCATGCCAACTTCATGCTTGATCAGATGTCCTGATGGGAGAAAGTATATATAATTTGAAGTTTTTCTTTTATTACTTTATCCTTCACACAACTACTTATGTCACTTTTCATGTGCAAAACAAAGGGCAACCGCATGAGTGCCTCTTAGGAGAGACTATTTCCCTACTGAAGGACACATAGCACCTCACCCTTCTTTGACTGTGGTCATTCATAACAGTATTAACAGCTGCCTTCGGATGTGTTCAGATGACACCTCATATAACCTAGTTTATTTGAAGCATACTGACGCCTTTCAGTCCAATCAATGTTGCTAGATGAGATATTTAGAAGAACAGGGTGTTCCTCTCCAGACGTGATCCAACCTTCTTGAAGAGAGCTTTTAATTTACATACTCTGCAGTGCTTAATCTTCATCATCCTTTCTTTCCTGCCATCCTCCTCTACACTATCCCCCTCTTGTCCCTCCAGGCCCAGCCATGGGCTCCACACCCCTCCATGGAGCTCAGGGTCAGCCATAGGATCGTCTGGTGGATTCCTGGCCATCACAGCTGTCTGGTTGTACTCTGCCAGCCTGGTCAGCAGATGTTTCACCACCTCTGGACGAGCCTCCGCCAGGTCTGACCTCTCATAGGGGTCAGAGGTGACATTAAACAGCCAAACTGACTTCCCCAGCTCATTGCGCCGCTTCTCGAGTTTCTGCCACCGTTCTGGACCAACGGGAAGAGCCTGTGGTGGTATCCAGTCCCCGTCGCCTACATTTCCTGTAAGTAGCTTCCAGTCCCCTGCCCTTATTGCAGCCCTTACGGCTGTGTCCCATATCCCAAACCCGTTGAGTACCAACGCCTTGTCATATGGCTCCCCGGGCTTCCTGGAGACTGGGTCAATGTTGAAAAGGATTTCAGTGCGAGGACAGGGTAGGTCCTCGCTGATAGCACCCCAAACATTGTGGCCGTCAAGGCCATGGTGGGACTGCAGAGCCCCGGCCAGCCCCAGTAATGTGGGGTACCAGTCAGAGACGTGGATCAGTGCTCTGCTGACTACACCCTTCTTCTTCAGGAGGGGACTATGGACAAAGCCCACAGCCCTGATGCCCCCTTCCCAGTAGGTCCCTTTGCCACCTCTCAGAGGCCAGTTACTTCCTCCAGAGAGCGGCTGCCCACCATTATCAGATGAGTAGATCAGTACTGAGTTTTGATAGAGCCCACTGGTCTTCAGTTCCCGGACCACTTCTCCAACCCCATCATCCAGGCAGCTCAACATGGCTGCGTAATGGCGCCTGAGACGATTGCCCTGGGAGTCATAGTAATGCAGAAAATTATCTGGTACCTGTAAGGGTGTATGGGCGGCCTGAAGGGACAGATAGAGGAATAGGGGTTTATGGGGGTCATGGTTCCTCAGGATTTGCTTCACTCTGGTTGGAAAGAAGGAATATTAAAAAGGCTTGTCTCTTTGTATGTATGAATTTATTTAATTTAATGTATACCTCCAGGCTCACCTCTCTATGTAAAGCAGTGTGGAGTAGTTGCCCGTCATCTCCCAGGCAGGCCTGACTCCGTCATGCAGATCAAACCCACAAGCTTCAGCCCCATCGCAGCTCTGATAGGAGAAGTGGTCCCCGCTTCCAGTCAGCGTGCCCAGGAAACTCTGAAAGCCACGTCCTGTGGGTAGGCAGCTCGTTCTACAGAATCCCAGGTGCCATTTACCCACCATGTGTGTTGCATATCCAGCCTCAACCAGTCGCTCCGGTAGGGTGGGAATGTGCGGGGGCAGGCAGAGGGGCTGGCGTGGTCGGATGATTGAATGCTGGAGTCCAGTGTGAATTTGGTAGCTGGAAAGAGAGGGAGAGAGAAAAGATGTGACAAAAGCAGTGTCTTGATAAGATATTAAATTTCACAGATGGTTTAAGCAATATTGCACCCTTGGATACTCTCACAGTGTTCATCAAACTAAAATGTTCAGTGATTTAAAAGTACTGAGTTCTAATTTGACTTTTTTGTTGTACCCACTTTACATCAACCTGCAAAATTTCTGTTTGCAAGTTATTCACAGAACATACTCAGATATATAGCTATTTTGCTGGAAGGTATGTTTTTTAAGAGTGTGTTTTATTGTGGATTTGTCCTTTAAAGATTAGATTAATCTTAGCTCATCAGCTTTGATATTGCTATTACGTGAGACAGCTGTGTCTCCAGCAGTGTGCACTGAAGACAGACAATCCCTACATACAGATAATTTCTGCTTTTGTACCCAATATCATGATCAATCAAAAGGCTATTATTCCAACAAAACAGGATTTAGAAAGAAAATAATGCTTCTTTAATTAATAGTGTCTTTGTTATCCATCCATAACTCAAAAAACAAGTACATTTTGTTCCAGTGATAAGCTAAGACAAATAATCTAGTGGTTGATCTTGGCATTACAGGTGGTAAACAGTATCTTTTTATATATTTTCTGGCCTTGTATATATTGCATGTTGCCTCAATACTGAATAATCCCTTGCAGATGTCACCAAAAGACAAAAAGCCTGTCTATACTATGCATGATTTCATTATAAAAGAACTGATGCAGTAGCTGAATGATTATCCCACCAGAATAATGATGTAATGATGAGGAAATTACTCACCGCCCTGTCATGAGTTGACTGCGAGATGGAGAGCAGATAGGCTGGACATAATAATTTTCAAGTTTGACCCCTTCTGCTGCCAGCTGGTCCAACACAGGAGTGTGGATGTCTGAGCCATGGTAGCCAATATCTCCATAACCCTGGTCATCCACCATGATAAAGATAAGGTGAGGAGGCCTGGGCCCGACACTTTGATTTGAAGGTAATGCCTCACAGAGGCAGCTAAGGCCACTGAGCAAGGTCACTACAATCACCAGGAAAAACACAGAGCAGATTCTTCCCCTCATCTCCGCAAATGCTCTGTGGCTAATATCTACTAAAGTCTGATTTTGTCTGTATATTTCTGTTCTGCTTAGTCTGCAGTCAGTAAATCTCAAACTGCAGAAAAACAGGCAGATCCGTGTGTCCGAGGAACTCGTCCAAAAGCCTTATCTGTCCATTAAGTATGAGTTGTCGTCTTTTTCTGAGGCTTATTCTTGGGTTTTGTGAGATGGGGCTGAGTTGGTGCCAGCTGCTGTGGTGGGTGGGGAAAAACTGCTGTCTCTAGGATGGGCAAGAAGTTTGTACAGGTGTGTGTGTGTGAGAGAGAGAGAGAGAGAAAGAGAGAGTGAGAGAGGCTTCCGTCTTTACAGTCCCTTGCTACATTCCTCTGTACTTCCAGGCGCCTCATACGATGGCTGGGAAGACCTGCATAACTGAAATACAGTTTCACACATGCATGAACATACAGACATTGTGGTCTTGGCTAAAAACCTAAACCATTCTTTTATAAATGGCTCTATGAACACCTAAGTAAAACTACTTGTGGAAAGTTGAGATCTGCTCAAAATGGTCAACTTTTCGTCATACTGGTATCTGTCTTCATTGCCACCATCGTAGGAGGATTGGCAGGACAAAAAACAAGAGAGTTTAAAAGGAACAGTAAAGCAAAAGAGCTTCGGGAATGTCATGCTTAAAATAAACGCTGATAAAAACAATAGCCTTAAAGGCATAGTTCAACATTTTGGGAAATACGCTTATTCTCTCTTGGTGAGAGTGAGCTGAAAAGATTGATGAAGCTACAGCCAGCAGCCTGTTAGCTTAGCATATAGACTGGAAACGGATGCCAACAAGTTGCCTGGCTCTACCTGAATTTAACTGAATCTGCCCAAAAACACCTCTAAAGCTCACTGATTAATATGTTATATCTTATTACAGAGGAAACCATTTAAAACCAATCTATATTGCTGCCACTACCACAATTGCTGTCATTGATAATGTCATTGCTGCTTTTTTCTCTGACTGCCACTCCTATTGAATAAAAAAGTGCTATTACAACTGCAGCTAATACTTCCACTGTGATTTCCCACATTGCACATTTCAAAATATATTGTAAATCCCTAATGAAAATCAAATAATCTATGTCATCTTTCTTTCTTTCTTTTTTTTTTATTGCTTGATACTGCTCAATTAATAGAGTCACCCAATGACAATTACTGCCTGCGCTGGGGCAGTGAAACCAATCCGACTATGTAGGAACATCCGGTATTGTGATGAGAATGTGTATCGACCGCAGGGCTCTTAGCCCTCACCTCACTGCCATCTCCCTCCCATAATGTTGAGAGGAAATCAATGCCTCAGATACAAGTCCATTTCCTACTTTGTAGAAGGAAAGTCATGTTGCCTTACCCTGTGGGAAATTTCACAGGCTTTTTGCCCACAGTGAGAGTGAGGCATATGCTGGAGAGATTGAGATCTACAGCGGGAGAGGGCAAGTCGACGATGAGGTAAGAATGAGGCTGACGAAGTGGGGAGGGGCGATGCATTGAAGTGGATCAGATGAAAGAATTGGTGGCAAATGGGAACATGTGAAAAGGAACGTATAACATAAAAAAGCAAAGTAAAAGTGACACAGGGGGCATTGGAAAGGAGAGGAAAAAAAGAGGGATAACAGTGAGACAGAAAGCAATAATGTGCACATGAGAGAAAGAGAGCTTCACTGTCTAAGATGAAGGAGGACAACATAAACAAAGTGGCATAAAAGGAGCAGTCACTTTGTCTTGCTGTGTATGTACGTCTGGGTCTCTGGGTGTAGCCATCAGTTTGCCTCAGGGAAATGCAGGGCGACATGAACTCCGTTTTACTGCTTAGAGGGGGGAGGACCGGGAGGGAGGGAGGCTGTAAAAATGGAAAGTGACAAATGTCTTCTTGAGGAATAGAGAGAGCAAGGGATTGTGGTCTTCCCTCAACTGTCTCTGTGTTTCAGAGACACAAAGAAAATATATTAGCAAAAACTCTATTCTGTTGTTTTCTTTTGTATAATGTTATCTGCAGAGGTGCATGTTAAAGAAAAACAAATGACAATAAATGTTGATGTCATGTCAAAAATAAACATTTTAAAAGTAAGGTAAAAGGGCTCAACTTTTTGCAGCATTTCAGGACATATTGTACACTGCATCATCAACAAATACTAAACCGTGGAAAATACTCTGCAGTGCAACAAAGGGAGAATTGGTCAGTGTCTATGCAAGGGCAAAAACTGCAGCCCAGTGTGTATTTGTACAGTGATTTGCGTGTGAACATCTCTGTATGTATGTATATGTATGTGTGTGTGTGTGTGTGTGTCTGTGTACTTTGGAAAAGGCAGTGGTGCAGAGTAGAAGAGAGTAGCAGTGGGTGTGATTTATTCATGACGACGAATAAGTGACTCACTCGATCTGGAGTCACTCTTTTGAGCTAGGGCTAAAGCCCTCGCCTGTGTGTGTGTGTGTGTGTGTGTGTGTGAAACTGCGTCTAAAAATGACTTTCATTTTAAAACATATCTTCCCACATAAAAAATAAAGAATTTTTTATTAAAAAGTCCCCGTCTGACTTTTTTTTGTGGGGTAATTTAAATAGTCCCCCATAAGCACAGATGTATTCATGGTACAGTAGATGATATCATTGATATTTATGGATCCCTGCCTAACTCAAAACACAGGGCTGGCTTTCTCCCTAAAATATGCATTTAAAGCTGAACTTGGTAATTTTGCATGCTGACAGCGCTAAATAACAACAACAGGTAATATTTTTATAAAATTGCAACAATGGCGGTGTAACATGATAGAAGTGCCATTAAAGTACTAAAGCACCATCCCAGAAAAATGGTAATACGCGCACGCACAAATACACACTATCTAAAGTGAGGTGGTCTAAAGTTACGTCTGTTTCTCTTCAGTAGTGGGCTCCGAGACATCACACAAACACAGTGACTCCCACCAGCCCTGAATGTGATGCTGACAGAGACCCCGGCTCTACTGCTCCTGAAATGCTCAGGGATCATCTTCCAGCCGGCAGAAACTCAATCCACTCCCTATTCTCCTCACCTTACTCAGTGATGGATTGACAAGATGAGGCTGAGGGGGTGGGGGAACACTCAGTCTCATCCCATCAAACATACCACCCACACAGAGGATGCTGGTGGCCTTATGTTAGATTAGAAAACTTTGGGTAAACTTTTGCTCTGCGCTATCGTCCTCCTCTTTACAGTACCTCCTTGGCTGGGCCGTTCCAACCTATCAGACATTTCCCACAAGGAGAGTAAGTTCTGGCTTTGACTCATCAAAAATGAAAGGGGTTATACAAGCTCAGTGTGAGTGTGTGAGTGTGTACTGTGTTGGTACAGTCAGTGGAGAGTGCCACCGTGAGGATTAAAGGAATAATGCATGTATTTCAATGGCAAAGTTGGTAAAGGAGAAAAGGCCATGCTTCTCAAAAATATGCCATGGAGACCAACAAGCTTCCTGATTTTGTTTTCATCCAGCTACTATAGATGCTGATTCTAATAATTAGCACCAGAGAGGAAGAAGTATATGCTCAACTCAGAAAGTTGGCATGGAAATGTGCAACATGTGAGAATGACTGGTACAGTGGGTGTGCACGGGTGCTGCACGAGTGCTTACATTTGCAGACAGGGTGCATTTATTCCTTCAAATGAAGTTTAATGAAGGCTTAGTTGTAAAAGAGAAACCACCAAATTAGTTTTTTAAAAACCCTCGCTAAATAGATAGAAAACAAAGTATGGTCTTTTCAGTGTCACAAGCAAAGAAGGTGCAGAGAGTGCACATCCAACACCAGCTGGGAAAAGGACAAAAGCAGCATACAAAGGAAAGAGAGAGGTAGTCTTCACATTAAATATTACAAGCTCTCTAAAGGTTAATGAAGCAACATTACAACCATCAAGGTCTGTATGTGAAAAATAGCATGCTGCAAAATCTATTATCCCTGTTAACTGTTTATATCGTGATGGAAATGTAAGTAGAGCTGTGATTTTTGTCTGTATATAGCTTTTCTTTTACACGGACATTTGCCTGATGTTGATGGTCAAACTGTTGCCTCATTGAACATCCCCTTTTCCTTTTCAGAATTTTAAGACATTCAATCAGTGTGGATCTATGAATGGCAATATCAGTCGGTCGATTGGTCCATTACTTTAGTCCAGACTGAAATATCTCAATATTGGATGGACTGCAGAGAGCTGGGGCTTCTGTGGACAGGTCTGCACCTCAGAGAATGAATCCTACTGCCTTTGTTGATTCCCTGACTTTTTCTCTTGCACTACCAACAGTTTTAGTTTTTTGTGACATGTCTTCACAACTATTGCCATGACATTCGATTACATTGCTGTTTCAGGTACCATTACCATTCATTTGAATTTTTCCAACACTATTTTAGTGGTAAATGTTATCATGCTAACACACTTAACTAAGACGGTGACGGTATTTTTCAGGAATGTCACATTCACAAACGCACATTAACACACTGAAGCTGTCCAGTATGAACACAGTCTGATCTGACGGCCACTGAACTGCTCCAAAATAAGCTATTCTAAGACTTAAAAAGAGTATTTATTTACTGAATCTCAAACATCCACAAAGACATATCTATTACCACGATTATGGGTGTAATGGTGATACTGTACAACTAAATATTAGTTTAGTGGACTGGATAAGAAGGATTGAGGTCACTGAGAATGCATAAATACTGATTAAGGATAACTGTATGTTTATGCAGTGGTTAGTTTCCACCACCTGAAAGTGGTAGACAGAACTTACATATGAATGCTAGCTTGGACGGAAGCAGGAAGTGTTTACTGACACTTAACCACACACACAAAAAAAAAACTGCATAGCAACCAGTGAACTATCCGTCTGGTTTTGTCTTTGACCAATCAGAGCTTGATTAGAGTTGCGTGTTGTATAACATATTTTCAGACAGATGGTCTGCACCATTGTTTGATGCGAGCTTGGAAGTGTGTGTAACCTCCGTGTGCTGTCACCAGTGGGTGTCACACATACACACACACAGAGGTTATGAGGGGCCACCTGGCGTGATGCCTGCATCTGTGTCATGAAGAAGATGACACAGGACTCATCTCTCCCAGGGCAGTGGGAGTCCTGGGAGAGATGCAGCACTGTCTGTCACATACTGGGGTCAGGAGTTCAGTGTATGAGCGGGAAACTGGCTGGTGGCACAGAACGAGAGAGTCTGTCAGCGTGAAGGAAAATTCAAGCAGCTGAAATTAGAGAAGTAACTTTTTGCTGACACAGATCTCATAAAGTAAAGAAAAGGACATCCTAGTGATGGGAAGAATTAAAACTGAAAGAGGGACTTGACACTCACCAGGAAACTCACATCTGGACCAACTTAAAGCCAGACCAACTTATTCAAACATTTTCTGCCATTGGACATCTACACACAGTTGGACATCTTGAAAATTGCAGAAATGTTGCACTTATATCCAAAAACAGATCAAATACACATATAATTCATATGACTTAATAGGGACCATATGTATTTATATGAGATTACAGTAGATCAACTGTATCATGAGGCAGTCTTCACACACAGGGCCTGATTCTGCTTAAATAATATTATTAATTCCCTGAAGAAATCCTGCAAATTATGGACCTTACAAAAAGCTAGAGTTTAAAAATATGTTGCCAAATGTCAGAATTATTCCTCCTTAGATGGGAAAACCAACCTTTTTAACTTGACATTTAAAAAATGTGAGACTCTCAGGGGTCATTTAAAATGTGTTTCATAAAAAGGGTACAGTATGATGTCGAGTACAATATGTTCTCACTGTGCAGATCAACTTCCATTTTTAATTGACATTTACTGTGTGCATTTCCCTGCATAGAAAATAAACTAGAAGGTTTACAATGCTTTACATGTTAAAGTTTTGTGTTCACTTTTTTAAAACGCCCATCATCCTGTTTGATTGCTTTAGCCTCTTGTCACCATCCTTACTTTCTGTATCCACTTCAACTAAACATATACACTGTTCACTTTGTGTACTGCCTTTTCCAAAAGCTCAGTTTACATTATGTTTCTTTGTATGGCAGCGCTGGCAGCTGCTGGTTGGCAGTGTCAGCCATGCTGGCACAGATGCCTCAGTTAAAGGGCACTGGGTCTACGCCTGCTGCTACTCAACAAATCTGTCTGTCAGAGTCTACTTGGGAAGGCAAGTTGGCCTACAGAGAAGTCATTAAACAGAAAAAAACGAGAGAGAACAGAGAGAACAGAGAAAATGTCCAAAGCTCTTCACAGGGAAAAATGGTTGAAAAAGAGGAGAAAATAAGACACACTATGAGACTGAGAGAGAAAGCCTTGAAAGGAGAGATAGGCAGACACAAGCTAATTAACAGGGGGAACATGAGAGGGACGATGCTGTCGCCTCACTTAACAGTTCTCCCATGTCCGCAGGAAAAAACACTGCTTCCTCCATTTCCTGAGTTAAAGCAACAAACAGCGAGACATTTTGTTGCCACAGCACAAAAGAGACACTATAGAATAAAAAAACATATGGAGCCACAGCAGAAAGGAGAAACATTCTAGCCATGCTGCATATGGATTTTGACCTTTTTACTTTTCTTGAAAGACAGCCAACTTCTGTCCTGGGCAGAGTGACTTAGCAGACCTCTTCCTGACTTCTTGCAGGGCTGCCTACTGAAGCCACAACTCTCTGCAGTGCAGTCCCTTTGCTCAGTTTCACAGGGAAACAGTTACTAACAGGTGGTTTAGCTGAATATGTTTGTTATAGAATATCACAAATTTTCTTTCCTGCTCACAAAGTCACAGGGTCTTTACAGTCTCTCTCAACAATACTGGGACAGGATTAGGGTTGTGTTTTTTGGACTCAGAGGAATGTGAAAATTTGAAAATAATGAGTCCAGTGAATCTACTGTTCAGATACCTAATACCTTAATAAAGCTAAAATACTGGTGCCAACTGGTGTCTTTATATAATAAGATATTTTAATCAATATGGTCTGTGCAAATTACTTGCACTGTATCATAAACTCGCTGTGAAATGAAATGTTCAGAACAAAACACAAGAGGGTACTTAAAAATCCATCAAATCTAATTCTGGCTATTTTTAAACCACAAAACAGATGCCTAAAATAGTATAATTATTGAGAAGTAAACAGAGAAGAAACAGGTCCAAGAGGCCAACGACTATCCTACTTTTAACCACTAGGGGGAGTGGTTGTCATGACTGATCCACAACTACATGTTTCATGATATGTGTCTAATATTTCACTTTTCCTGTGTAAGTACAGATCTGATATAAACTGGATTAGTTGTATCTGTGCAGTTGAGAGTTTGCTTTAACTGTGGTGTTGTATAAGATCTGATACTGTCTCCAGGAAGAGAGGGTGTCATTTTTTTTTTTTTTTTTTCTGAGTGTCTGACCCAGGACTGGTCTTGGTTACTATCCTGAGGTCTGGAGACAGCTGCAGAGCAAGGCTGCCAAAGCAAAAGAGCAGCTATCATTGGTAACCTTCTGCAACATTGATAATAGCAGCATTGCCTTTCTAGCAGGGGGATCATCCAACCTTTATTCACTGGTTTAAATGCCTGTCACTGCCCCAAAGGAAAATGCAACAAAGCTTTACATCCACTGAGACTGTGTGCAGTGATGTTGTGTTTGTCAGATAGTTTTTAGGTCTGTTTTTTTCAGTGCTTTCACTAGATCAAGATTAAAGAAAGTTTTGAGTTTAAGATAGGACACGTAGATAAGACAGGACAGATAAGGACCAGGAAGAAGAACAAGAGAAGAGAAGTGAAATAATTGAAATGGAAATAACTGGAACTGGATCACGGGATTCATAAATCAAAAATGTATAACCACAATTTCTCTAATCTTTGATATTACAATCAAACTTGTCAGTGTCCTTCATGAGCATGGAGCTCATTTCATTTAGTTTTAACAAGAGTAGGATTTTGTAAGTTTCCTTGATGTAACACCTATATCTGACCCATGTGTGCTATGTGTTATGTGCCTATACAAGCTCAGTCCTACACTCTCATATTTATGTTGTAATCATGGATTTCATCCCAAAAGCCTTCTTTTCAGTTCAAGCAAGGCTGTGAGTAAGTCTTTGTTCCAACTGTGCAGTGTTAAAAACTGTTGCAACTGCAATGAGCTACAGTATAAAATTCAATTAATCTAAGGAAGAAAAAAAAGGTAATGTGATATTAAAATTTAGAGTTTATAAAAAATATTTTCATTACAATTCAAAATCTAATTTAGCACAAAGTGCCACTGTATTTAAGGACAGATTAACAGAGCCACTAGTTTCTATGTGCTAAATGTCTTTCTTTCAGACTCTCCACAACTGCCACCACATCCAAGAGTTTGGCTGGGTGTGAGCATGTGGGGCCAGATTGTGACAGATGCCTGAGCGTGTGGTGGGATTAATCCATATCTACCTACAAAGAGAGATATTATCATGTCTCTTTTTTAAACAGCCAACCATGGGTCCCTTTCAAAGTGTTTGTCATTCAGTCAGTACTGTGGAATTCTAACTTGGGACATACTTCAATATAGTTATGCAGGGTGTTCATCCAGAGCTTGCATGAGAAGGATAATAAAGGCTCAACGATGACAGCCTAGAATGTCTCCAGATCCTGAAGAGCTGGAACGATACGCAGCAGTGGTTAAAGACTAACCTGCATCAAAATCAATGTAGTCATTGTCTACATCAAGTAAATCAAAGGATATTTGAGTGCATCTAATCAAGACTGGAATGTCCTATCATGGCAAGTCTCAGCATGGAGAATGTGGCTGTAACCCTACTAAAGGTTACTAATGACCTCAGTGCTGTAAAGCCAGATATGAAATGGTGCCATTTGGATGCTCTGAATGTTAACTTTCCCTTGGTCTGCAGAGGAGCAGGCAAAGCAGTGGAGGTGGTGGTGGTTGTGTCCTATTTTTGGAAGGGCTATCAGCAACCCAGTGGCATAGGTCTGAGTGACAGGACAAGTGTTGCGTAGGACCCTCCCCTCGCTCATTTGGGGCAGGCATTCCTCAGTGTAAGCAGACACAGACCCTCGTCCCATCATATTTCTCTCTCCTTCTCCCTCTCCCTCTCCCTTGGCAATGATAGTTGCCCCACTCCGGGTATGGGTGGGCGCACAGAAGCGCATGTGTGTGTGTGCGTTCAGGTGTGAGTGTTGGCCTTGGAGCTGGACTCAGACAGAAGTCAGCACCCGGACAGTGTGGCAGGCGAAGAGCAGGTCAGAGCTCTCTGAGGGGGCCCTGACTGCTGACCATGGGGCCAATGCACTGAGGGCCCCCCAGACGAAATATAAAAACCAAAGAGGAACGTAAAATAACCAAGAGGAAGAGGAAAAGCTAAAAAAAAAAGGAAAAAAAAAGACGACAAACAGAAAAGAACAATGGTTGCAGAGGAAGTGATAATTACATTGTCCGGTGGAGCGCCGTGGGGCTTTCGTCTCCAGGGAGGTGTGGAACATCAGAAACCTCTCCAGGTGGCTAAGGTAAGATGGGTCACTCAGCAGGTTGTGGTCAGGTCATGGTTTTCTGAGTTGAACACAGAAAATAGAAAACTGCATTAGACTGAGCAGTCTCGCTGAAGAGAAGTGAAACATCAGCTGAGATATATTAGGTAGAGATTTAAAGAGCTGTGAATATAGTTGAAATGGAATATTGGCTATCATGCTGGTTGGTTTGGGGCCTGAATATGAGTCATCATCTTGTTTGAGAACGGTCTTCATACAGAAGTGCGCCGATGATTGATTGGGTGAACTTTAAACTTCAAGTTCAGCTGGGAATGTAGGGCAGTCCTGTTGCATATCTTCTAATGAATGCTGCCTCTCCTATTAAACTGGGTAAAGGTGAAACTAGAGTCATCCTGACCGGAATATCTGACAAATAAATTTGACCGTCTGCCACTTTCTGATGATTTTCCTCAGCTGCGCTTCGAGCAGTTAAATGTACATTGTAGCAGAGACTGTTAATGTGTCTTAATTGTGAGGGGGCTTATGGATTCCACATATCATCCACCCATAATCATGATCTGATTTGTGTAACTAAACTAGCATGTTTCCATTATGTCATCATTTCAATAAGAAACTCAAGTCACCCCAGCTGTGCTTGATCATGTTTAAGCTGGCAGGTTACCCAAAATTTATTTGGAAACCACATAGGTGAACAATGAATGTCATGAAAGTCTGGATTTAGTTCAGTTGTTAAAATCACTGTGGTTCAGGCCACACTCGAGTCACATTGGTGTGAAATACTAAAATTACACTGCTTTGTGAGAATTACAGACATGTATTATATCCACTTTTTTTCTAGTTCACTGAAAGAAAATATTCACTGTGTAAAGGAAACATTTAACCTTACAACTCTCATATGGAGGCTCAGCTCACTTTACTCCTCTAGAGCAAATTCTTCATGGACAAGAATTTGGTGCTCACATTTAGCACCACTGAAGTCCAGATTTGAATTTTGATCTCCTTTTCAGAAAGCATAGATTAATATGTAAGCCAAAGTAGAACATATACTGGATAAAAGGATTAATTAGGCTTACAAGCAGAAAAAAATAGTACCTCTGAGAAAGAAAGCTGAAAAATGGTTGGAATGGAAAAAACAAAACAAGAAAAAGAGTAAATACTTAAAAACATTACATTTTCTGATTTCATATTGATCCTTTGCTGTTTGTATTAAATATGTTCTACATCATCACCATCTGTGGCACGAGTTGTAAAAATCATTTATCCATAGTCGTTGCTCCTCACTCTACCAACATTGGTCTTCCTTTTCTCTTCAAATAAAATATTTATACAGAGAGACCTTATTTCTGGATATGACAGTTCAGGTTTCAGCACACCTGCACACACATGATCCATGGGCACATGTACATCACACATACATACATATCCCCACACACTTTCAATAACCATTCACTGGGCAGACCTACTTTTCTGAGCTGCTATTTTTGGTTAAGAAGCGGCAGGTCACAGGGTCAGCCAAGGTGTGTGTTTCAGCTCAAAAATTAACCTCATACACTATTTTTGTACATGGACTACTCAGTATCTTGCTGTCTAAAGAAGAGGATATAATCCTTTACTGTAGGTTCACATGCATAGGAAATCCTAATTGTTAAACCTCTGTTTCTCCATATTATTCCAGTTCAGGGACCACATGAACTGTGAATAAATGATCAAATAATCTTCTGTTTTTTTTCCCACACTGTGTGACAATATCATAAAGGAGGCTGTTCTGTTTGTCTACGTCCAAGAAAACCATTGTATTTTTAGTATGTACCTCTCAATCAGGTTCAAAGCCTCTAAGATATTCACCATATTCACAAAACAGTATTTGACATCTAAAGAATGTATGTTCTTGAAAATGTTAATCCCACATGTAGTTGACTTGTGCAGAATGTAGCAGTAGGTACACAAGAGAGCTACAGGACACCGAATCACCTTTACGGCAGCGGACAGCTGTTTCTGTCTGACCATCCAAAACAGTGTGCTCCTTCACCCCTGAGAACAGGAAGGCGTAATCTTGTCAGGGCTCATACCATCCCTAACAGGTGGAGCAGTTTGGGGCTTCACTGAAAGAGCTGGTGTGTCAGTGCTGGATTTCTGTGTGTGTGTTTATTTATATGAGTTTATGTGTATTTTTATATCAGTGCATGTAGTATAAGTGTGCGTGCGCAAGCACGTAAGGGCATTATAACTGTTATGACTTGCAACCACAAGGTGACTGACTAAATGAATAACTGACATCCTCTACTGCTAACAGGCACAGGCCACTTTGAAAGGCTTAGCTAAATGGAGAAGTGGGATTTCATTACAGCCAAACCAGAATAGCTGGAAAGAAAACTAATTAGGCCAACCAAAGCAATACTTCCATATCTCTGAAATCTAACATACAATATTCATTTAATATAGGGCAGTGCTCTCACAAAGTACAATCAACACTGCAGTCATTGTTTTTGAACATCTGCATTAATTTCTTTTATGGGACATGTTGACACGGTTAACATAGACCTTAGGCAATTTAGGTCATAACACCATGGTCCTAACAGACCTCGGGCACAAATAGAAAAGCACCAAATGAAGATGGCTGCTGGCTGGCATTTCCCTGTTAAAGTGTGTATGAGTGCCCTACTCAAGCTGCAATATGTGGCATGTGTCCGCAGCAAGATCAAGCTGTCAGGACAAAATCTGCTCTCTGTCAGTCACTATCACAAACCAAGACAAGACAGCAGTACAGCTCTGTTTTTGTTTTTTTTTTCATTCCTGTGGTTACAAAAGCCAAACATACAATTCTGTGGGAAAGAATAAAACAGTAGTGAGAGAAAGCCTGAGAAGTGTTGATGTTTGTATCAGTTGTCTCTACATCACAGCTCTTCAAATCAGAGTTGTAGACTTGAGACTTGGACTTGCCAAGTTGCTCTGAAAGTTTACTTAATTGAGACTTCAATCTCATTCAGATCTGATGTCAGAATTGCAAGTGTAAACATCCAACTCATAAAATTTGATAAATCCTGGAACAATAGAATATAAATACTTCAGCATGAGTGGATCCTTGCCTTTAACTGCCTGCATTCACATATTAAAAGGCAAGCATTCCTTGGAATTCATATGAGCTTGTCCTCAAGGCCTTGAGGCTTGACTTGAGGACTTAGATGTCTTCTGAAGGACTTGAGAGTTGTCTTGGACTTACCCAAAAGACTACAACAGATTGGCTTCAATACAATATTCTTGATATAGCTTATCAAACATCTGTTTAACTTTTTGTCATCTATAAAGTGTTTGAAACATTGCCTTCCTTTGCTCTCTTAGGTGCGTAAACGCAGCAAGGCATGCAGAGCTGGGCTGCGGGAGGCTGATGAGCTGGTGTCCATCAATGAACAGCCATGTGGAACGCTATCCCACGCTCAGGCCATGAACCTCATCGACAGCTCCCCTGGGGTGTTACACATACGGGTCAAAAGGTCAGAGAGTTTAAGTCTTACTGATGATAAACCACCCAGAAAAAAAAAAAAAAAAAAAAAAAAATATATATATATATATATATATATATATATATATATATATATATATATATATATATATATATATATATATATATATATCCTCCTGAGACCCGGCCCATTCATTTATGTCCTTTATAATGGACATTTTGTTTACCTTTATCTTTCTTAAGTATTTGGAGTTACCCTTCCAAGCCAAAGATATAATCTGCTCCTTTTTTCTTGTTTTCTAAATTTAGTTCTATTTTCACACAGATATCGTCCTGTTGTCCTCTACAATGGACATGCTGTGAAATTAAAATAAAAAATATATTTAAAAAAATTTAAATTGTAAGGTGTTTTTTTTGGCCCAAATAGATAGGAAATCACAAAAAAACAGAAATTGTAAGACACTTTTTTCCCTTGGTTCTCAGGAGGATATTTATATATATGTCACACAGTTCTGACACAAAACATGCACCATTTACAAAGTGCATATATTTGCCTCTACTATATTAGATTCCCAAAATAATTAAATAAAAAATAATAGAATTAGGAAATTAGATTATATATCACATCCAAGGGCCATCATTTGGCCCCATTAACATGTTAAACCCTCTACTTGTTTGCAGGGCACCTGCAGGTTTTCAGTCTGTGGTGCTTGTGACCCGTGCCCCATCTCCCCGTATAGACAAAGAGTATCGCGCTGCTCTGCAAGCCATGTCACCCACCCACCCCCACCATGCACCTGTCCGAGAGGTCCACCGTAGTCGCTCCTCCCTAACCAGTGGCTTGACATCTCCACCTGGAAGTGAGGCTTACTATGGTGAGACTGATAGTGATGCAGACGTGGCGGGCTATGAGAGGCAGCGCCGGCAGAAACGCCGCAGCCCCAGCAATTCCAACCCCGGGAAGCCGGCAGGACGAGCCTCCCCTGAGGGTGGAGAGACCTCAGAGATGAGTGGCTATGACAGCGCTCCAGATGCCCACGTTTACCCCACTTTGCTGGATGGACGCGGGGGAGATGGAGATGGAGGAGCAGGGCTGCCAGGGGTGGCAAGGAGGGAGGTGATTTATCAGCCTCCTGGTCCAGGAATGTGGTCCTCCCAGACATCCACTGAGACCTCCTCCATCATCTCCTCAGCAGATGACCAGGGGCCACGGGATGGAGGGCAAGAAGAGGACAGTGGCTTTCTAGAGATAGCTAATGTGCCGCTGGTATCCCCTGAGAGAGCAAAGGAGGCCCTGATGCTGGGCTCCCGCAGCCAGCTTGTGCCTATGGTGGGTCCTGTGAATAAACCTATTGATGAGGAGCTTACGACAACCTACATGGAAAAGGCCAAGCAAGCCAGTAAGTACAGATGAGGAAGTACAATCTCATGGGCCTGTGCACCACAAAGGTTATTCACATTTACTTATACATTCCTGATAAATGTCACTTGTCGGTTCAAGCGTCATAAAATTTTTTCTAACTCCACAAACAAAACTGTACAAATAAATATGTCATTAAAACTCAGATACTTTTTTTCAAGCATGTTCTTTTTGATACTGTTTTTTGCCTTATACATGTTTGTTCCATTATATTATTCTAATTGTTTTCTATGTCCTATTTCTATGTGGCATCTGCTTTGTAGCACAGAAATAAAATCTGCTGATCTATTTTGCTCCCAATACAGAGGAAATTTTTGTCATTGTAAAACTAGACTTTTATCTAGTAGTTAATTCTCAAGGCAGAGATTATATGTACAGTACATTCCTTGAGACAAATATGCTCAGAGGAAATGTAGATATTTGCAGAAGGTTCTGTACAGCTTGAGAACCATACTGACAATACTGCCACCTCCTTTAGGCAGTTCAGCAAGCAGTAAATGTCATTTTGAAAAAAAAACAAACAAACAAACAAAAAAAAAAAAAACATTTATTATAGTACTATTATAGTGTTTGAGTAATTTTGTCTTAATCTTTATGTGAATCCTAAGCAAGGAAATCAATGTGTTCCAGTCATTTAATCTGACAATCAACCACCATAACTAAAAAAACTTCCATAAATTTTCCTTAGTAGTCCAGTATGAGTGGGTGTCAACCTAAGTTAAGCCTGTTGAACAGCACATGGCCAATATGGTTTACTATATTTACCTCCAGTTATGTGTGTAAAAACCCCAGTGATCAGTCTGGGAGCACTGAAAAGCATCTACAGCTGCTTTTAGGCATCAAGTGCCAAAGCAGGGATACTCTCATTTTACTTGCCCTCTCTACTTTCTCTATTTCTCTTGCCGTCTTTTTGTTTTGCAATTTTATCAAATATTTATGAGAAAATGATATATTTGTGGTAAGTCACAGATATAAAAGGGAACAGTCACCTGGACTTGTAGGTGAAGACTTCCCATACCGTATATTGTAATGTATCATTCTAGTTACTAGAGCATGAAAAATCAACCAGTTATTTCTTACTGTTTCACAAACTTTCAGGAGAGGTCAAAAATTGTTATAATACAGTGGCACGACATAATACACAACCACTCAGACTGACAAAGCATTCTTTTCAACAACTTGTCATCCTATCCATCACCCATAATAGGCCCACAAAAAGCACAGTGTAGGGCTATTTGAAGTCAACAAGCTGTTTTAAGAATTTAAATAAATTTACTTTGTAAATCCCCCTTGCCATCACTGAGCACCGGTTTAACATTCTTATGTCCTACTTAGGAGCCCTGTTGAAGACAAATTAGGAACACTTAACACTAAATGGCAGTGCATATTTGGGTAGCAAATTTAGGTTGCCTATGATAATCTGCTTAATACCATAACAAGATAAAGGATATGTGGTGGCTACCCTTTGAAGTTCTCCTTCTAGGCACCTACAACATGCAACTTTTCACTAGCTTGCAAATATTTTTAGTCAAGTTAGATGTCAGGGTACATAAGCCTAATAATGTGCACATTTTTCCTTCACCCCAGCTAATGTGACAAGTTGAAGGCTTGCCTGGAATTTTACCGTAAGTGCTGTGATGGCAAGTTAAGAGACGGATGTCTATTGAAGGCCAGGTGGTCAAGGTTTAGATAGCCATGCCTGAGTCAGTTTTTGGTTTAAAGTTTAAATCTGTTTATTCAGACCCCCATGACCTTACTGCACCACTTATGGTATGCTATTGTGCAACTTCTAATAGTTATGGCTTTCATACCCTGTAGAACTGAATCGAGGAGATACACAGCAAGACAAGCATGTAAAGGAAGCCAAAAGCAAGTGCCGAACAATTGCATCCCTGCTGACTGATGCTCCAAACCCTCACTCCAAGGGGGTACTGATGTTCAAAAAGAGGCGGCAGCGCTCTAAGAAGTATACCCTCACCAGCTTTGGTAGTGTGGATGAGGACAGGTGTCAGGACTCACAAGAGGAGGATGGTGTATTCCCTGGCAGCGAATCAGAGTTTGATGAAGATGGCTTCTCTTCAGTTCCTGACCCAACTTGGGATAGTGACTACTTGGATATGCTGGAAAAGAGGGCAACTGCAGGCACTGAAGGTCGTGGGGATGGGGCAGAGGATGCTCCGAGTCCAGGGTTGAGTGAAACTGCAGGCAAGGGTGCTCAACTGTTTGAACAGCAGAGGAAGAGAGCTGCTGAGCATGCCAAGAAGGTGGAGGCAGCACAACCTCAGGTTCCTCCACAATCTCAAATCCAAGAACAGGCTCAGATGTGCCAGTTGCATGCAGGGATACAATCGGAGATACAACCAAACCTCCAGCCTCAGCAGACGATACCACCTGGGCCTACAACCAGGCAGCAAGAACTCTCCCCAGCAACAGGGCCAGCTGCTGCTGGCACCCATGCAGTGTCTAATGGGGACCTATCCTACTCTACAGTTAGCACAGCTAGCATGGTGATGTCACCTCCACCTGTGGCACCCAAACCAGCCACTGCTTCAGTGACTATTCTGACCAGTCCTGCACAACCCCCTGAAACACCATTACCAGAACTACCTACTAGTAATGTTCTCAACAGAACAGCACGTCCCTTCACTCCTGGCTTCATCAGCATCCGAGCTGCAACTGCCCCAGTAACGTTTCGACCACCGATCACAAAAACGACCCAGCGCCCTGCTTCAGCAGCTGTTGTGCCACCACCGTTCTCCACTGCATCTGAACTACCCATTAATGCTGTATCTGCTACGTCACAACTATCCCCAAGTGCTCCATCAGTGCTCTTCCCACTATCCTCTGTACCTCCAGGTCCCTTGGCTACAACCCTAGAAACTCCAGTTACCTTTCATCCTCCAGCCACCTCTACCTCTGTAGAGACAATGCAGTCAGCACCATCAGTAACAACTGTTCATCAGGCTCCATTTTCAACTGCACCTCCACTGTCTATGCCTTCCATACAAGCTCCACAAGCACGAGTGATTCCCACTTCTGTTCCTCCTGTATCCCAAATTCCTGGTTCAGCTGATACAACTGCTCCAGTGCCTGTATTTCAAGTGCCAGCTGCTCAGCTACCTCCACCTCAATTTTCCATGGCACCAGTAGCTCAAGCATCAGTGGTCACCCAACCAGAAGTTGTAGCTCCAACACCTGTTCCTGGTCCAATGGGTCGCACAGGAATCTTGCTTGAGGCTCGGCGGCGCGGTGCCAAAGTCAAACCTATGTTCAATGTGCCAGATGTCAAAAAGAACTCCCCCAATCCTGAGCTATTGTCTATGGTGCAGAACCTGGATGACAGGTCCAACCGACACAACTATGGCCAACCACCCACTGAGGCTAACTATGATGCTGCAGAGGAAGAGAGGAGTGGTGAGGCTGGCATGGGGAGGGTGCCTCCTCCAGTGGCACCCAAGCCTCGGGTCATCCACGAAGCCCCACAGATTCTTCAAGCAGGGGGTAAGGGGGCTGAGCTGTTTGCCCGCAGGCAGAGCCGCATGGGTATGTACGTAGTAGACACCCCACCGGAGACCCCTTACCAGCAGGAAGTGGCCATGCACAGTGCAGCCCAACCCCTTGACTCTTCTCTCAATCCTTCCATTCCCGAGTCAGTGGAAGTACTCCCCGAATGTCCGTGCCCCTCCACCCATTGGATACAATCCACTCCTAGCCCCTTCTATCCCTACAGGGCCTCAGAGGGATACAAGAAAGCTAGACAGCAGGGGTACAGGAGGCTCCCAAAGAGAGGGCATCAAAGCTCTGGATTTTATGAGAAGGCAGCCCTACCAGCTCAACTCTGCCATGTTCAACTATGGAGGCAGTGCTACTAATCTATCAGCCATGCCTTCTTACCAGGCCCAGAGGCAGCAGCAGGGAGAGTACTCAACAACAATGGTGGGCAGTTCACTAACTTCACCTAAGCAGATCCCCATCAAAACAGCCCGCGTCTATGAAATCAAGCGATTCTCCACACCCACACCCATGTCAGCTCCCACTTTGGCTCCAAAAGTCATTGCACCCCGCTCAGCCACAACCCTTGGAGAACGTTTGACTCACTCTGGCATGACCTCCCCACCTCATGCTCCATTCACTCCCAGCTCGGCCTCTCTCTTGACGCCAGCACCGGTCAGTGCCCCGACCCCAGCTTCACCTCCCTCCCAACCAGCTGGACTGCCTAGCCTCCCAAAATTCTCTGCTGGTCCTTTTCCAAACCCTGTGCCCCCTGCAGTCGCTACACCTTACACTCCAGTTTCCTACACCACTGGGCTCCAGGGAGCCAAGCAGTTCCAGAGCGCTCCTGAGCTCAGTATTCTTTCCTCTCTGCCCTCACTCAAGTCCAGTCCAGTTCAAGCACCCAAACCGCGTTTCGTTGCCACCAAGGGAGGTGTCCAGCCCCGTGTCTGGAGGCCAGGGGCAATGTGAACAGCTTTGGACATCTTCATGTACTATGAATTTAGTGCTGACATGACTAGTTGATTGACAAAAAATTAGTCAACAACAGTTATGTTAATTGGTTCATTATTTAGGGCAAGCAAAAATGCCAAAATCCAAATGCCCCAGTCTCTCTCAAATGTGCCAATTTTCTGTTTTTCTTTTATTAGATCTTTGTAAATGGAATATCTCAGGGTTTTGGGTGGTTGGTCGAACAAAAACAAATGAAAATTCAGCCCTTGATTTAAGACAGATTTTTAGCTGTAAACATAAAGTGATGGCGTGATTCTGTATAACATTAAAATCCAGAAACCAGTCACGTTTTTATTAAAGGTGTTCGTATTTGATTAATGTTAACACATCATCATAATCTACTTGCTGTTCAAAATGCTGCTTATCACATGTTTTTTGCTACCAACACATTTATTCACACATTATCCAAAGGACAATAATAATAAAAGGGAGTGTTAGCACATACTGTATGCTGTATAGTCCACCATATGCCTGTCCTGGGGGAGGTTTGTGTAAGGCTACTGGAGATCTCTTTCTACTAATTAAGCAGAAACACCATCTAAACAGAGCCTGTACTGAATTATTCTTTGAAACTTGAAGTGTCTGAAAGATGTTGAAAATGAATAGTTGCAGTTCTGACCATAGGATTAAATCACTGAAGATGTATGTTGTAGCATGTTGACAGGTGGAGGTGGATAAAGGCTTTTATCTTTGAACATGTATTCTGTTATTCAGTATTTGTCCTACTAAATGATGTGCACAAAATGTTTTTTACCCACTGTCTGCAGCATTATCAAGAAGAAACCTATGATGACCTAGTCTCCAGGGGTTGAAGTGATGCATAACCAGTTGAAAATTGTAAAATGATTTTAAACGCCTTAGCTCACTGTGGAACTATATGTGAAGACAAGGCTTACTCTTGAAATGCGTTAGTGAGGTTGTGCCAAATACCTCTGCTCACTATAGCCGGAGAGCGAAATGCTATCTTTTTAGCATGGGTCACATTCAACAAGTGCCCAGGCTGTCACTGAATGTACACTTGTCACTGGATATCACAGCTTCCAATTGCCACTTAGGCACACCAGAGTCTTCCTAGTATCAGTGTGATCTTTGCAGATATATGTAAATTCTTTAACTTTTATTAAACAAATAACACAGATGAAGGAATGTGTATTTTGTTTTGTTTAATTGCGATTCAATCTGAATGGGTGCAAAGGGAAGTTGATAAACTGAGTGCTGCATTTGCAAAAAGGGTTCAAGGAATGAAAGTGGCTGTGGGGAGGAGGTATGGGAATGGGAATCCCAGATGGAACATTTTAGGTCACAGTCCATTTCACAGAAAAGTTCATGATCAGATGTAGTAAAACCGAGACTTATGATTATTTATAGTTTTGAAATCCCACAGCCAGAGGAAATTAAAGAATGATGGCTAAGAAAGTTTGGCACCTGAAGTGTATTGGAGAAGCTAAAGAAGCTGATAGAAAGAGGCACAGAAGTTTTTCCATTAACAATGGAAAAAGTAAAGGATTAACATATTTAATGGCTATATACCTTGACAAAACTGAGTATGTTAATGGAAACAAATAAGAAAGAAAGAAATGAAGATGTTGTGTTCAGATGTGGAATTCATGGGGAGATACTTTTGTTATTTTTTACCATTTTTAAAATATAATTTCTCTTACAGCTCTTTCTTGTTTTCATAATATTATGGCTACAGAATTTTTGTTGTGGATATAGTTATGTTGAGGTGTAAAATACGATAAATACATATGTCTGAATGTAGCTGCATTAAATAATAAGTGTGAAATGTTTGTTATTAATGCTTAGTAGAAGTTTTTACTGACTGAGAGACGAGACATTTTTAGAAGAATAAAATTAGATTTGAAAGCTCTCCAGTTGTCTGACATGTCTGATTTTACACTGCCCCCTGTTGTTGACTGTGTGATCCTACTTTTTTCTTTGAATGTACAGTACATGCATGCGTTAAATGATAAGATTAATAAATGAGCAGTGCAATACTGTAACTGTATATTAGTTTTAATAAAAAAAGATTTTTAACTCTACACTCAAAAGTGCCTGTTTAAAGGAGGAAACACACACACACACACTGTCAGTAACTATTTGAGGCATATATGCCTGTTCATTTTTACCATACCTTTTCAACCATCTCTGCATATGAATATGCCACTAGAGGCTGGCAAAGCATATTAGAGGGAGAGAGGGAGAGAGAGGGAGGGAGAGAGGGAGAGAGAGAGAGAGAGGTGGAAAACACTTGAATACAATAACACTGTGCAGAAAAGAACAAAAGTCATGTTTTTCATTCGCCTTTGAATCTAAATTTGGTGAGATCTGGGTGAGCTCTAAATTGCTGCATTTTAAAGTATTTTAAGTGTACGGTATATATAATACCAATACATTTTAAATTTCTCTTATCTAAATCGTATCCAGTAAATTCTTGTAAATCAGAGAACTTTGCCTTAAATATCAGCTTAATGTGTGAAAGGTCATGTTTCTATCCTTTCACAATTGCAGAATAGGAGCTGCTCATACATGGAAATACTGGGAATATTATTATTATTATTATCATCATATTGAGGGTTGTTTTTTTTTTTTACTGTCTGCATGAATGTTTGCCACTAAGAGGTGCTGTGGAGTCTGTGTTGGACTCTTCTCTGCCTGAGCGTGCCACCAGAAGGGTATTTTGTTTCCAACCTCTACACTCATAGGGTACCTATATATAGGGCTGTTAATATCCAAACAGAAGACTATTTATAGTGAAAATGACATTTTGCCAAGTTGCTACTGTAATTAAAACTTTATTCTTAATTTAACTGCTTAAAAAGATTAAACAAAAAAAATAAACAAAACTGGCTTCTCAGTTTTCGGAAAGTTTCTATTTAGAGATTTACTGAAGACACCATGTACAGTAGTTTCCCTGGTAGTTATGTATTATTGTAGTCTGAATTTCTATAGACTACAATAAAATTATTCATAAGATGTTCTAATTTATCACTTCTCTTGGTGTCACATCAGCACTCAAACAATTAATTACCTCAGAGAGTTGTCGAAGATGTGTGTCAAAATAATAAAATATGACAAAAAAAACAGGAACAGAAACAGGAAGATTGGATTGATGTATAAAAGAGAGAAGAGAAGGCCTATGTACAGTACGTGAGTTTAAAGAAGTCATTTGAGGGAAGACACAGAGAAAATCCTTCGCTTACTATAAGCTGACTGTACTGAGCAATCATACAGCAGATGACAGGAAACTTTCCCTAGACTTTGGCTTAAATATAAATTTGGAGATGGGTCTAAAATTACTTACAACTGAAGGGTCGAGACTTTAGTATTTTAAGAGCAGACTGGACAGGAACATGTTCAAATCAAGGCAGAACTGAGTTAAATATAGGTGAACCATTTATGATAAACAAAGCCACTGATGCTGGGCAAGATTCCAGGCTACAAAATGTACCACTTTCATATTTAGACAGCTATATATCAAGTTATACAGAACCATAAATATACTATGGATCAGCAAGTTCAGCGTCACATTTAAAGTACGACAGGAAAACACACTCAAAAAGACTCAGTCACATCAACAAAAGCTGCACAGAAATGACATTTCAGCAGTATGTGGTAGGATATGCTATATACTGTCCCCCATGGCAACAACACTCCATGACAGTGGTGGCCTTCCTCAGCAGGACAATGCACAACCACAGCGCACCAAGAGCCCAAGCCCCGTTGACCTGACCCCCAAACCCTCCAGATCCCAATCCGATTGAGCATCTTCGGGATGCACTGGAACAAACCAGATCCATGAAGGCCCCACCCCGCAACCCACAGGACCCAGAAGATCCACTGCCAATGTCCCGGTGCCAGACACCACAGGAAACCCCAAGTCTATGCCCCAATGGGTCAGAGTTTTTTTGGCAGCATTGTTTCAGTTACAGTTTTGGAGGTTGTAATGAGTGGAGAAGTTTACATTCTATAATGACACATAAATTACCTACGTTGACTTTTTTACTCATTATTCTTGAGTGTGATGATTTTTAGCTGCGTTTGCAATTTGTCCTTGGGTTTTCCCACTTCGTTGCAGACTGAAATATCTCAACATATATCTGATAGTTTGCCATGAAAGTTGCCATTCACAGCTCCAAGATGCTGATCTGCCACAATGAGGTACAGTGAGTGCGCTCACCCCATGAACTAATGACTTTAGTATTTCTGAAACTACGGCCGATGTCCATAGTTGTGGAAAGATTATTTCACTTTAAGGTAATTTTGTCTTCAAACAAATTGTGCACACTTAAAATTTTCATGCATTCACACACTGCAGGGCTCTCAAAATAAACAAAGCTACAAAATGCTCTCTAGTAGTGTTTGCACAAGCTGTTTTAGCCATGCAAATATTGCTCAAGTGTCTGACATAACTGTCTCCAGTCATATGATGCTTCAGAGAAACTGAAAATGTGACAATCTACTGTCAGGTTGGAGTAATGCGGGAAGTAAAGGAGCTAACACTAACTTTGAAACACAAACTGACCCTTACACATATATATTTAACCTTAAACTTGAACTGTGTGCTTGTATATACTCTACTCGCCATCTCTATCAATCTTGTGTGTTCCCCAAACACACCCCGAGTCCTTTGAGGTTATCTTATAGCTGAGTTCTGTTCTCCTCACTCTTTGCTACTAAATATAGGCTTCTGAGCCATCTGTGAGAATGATTTTGTTCCCTTAATATCGCCATCAGCACTTTCAGCAGGCCAACAGAGAGCCCCCCCCCCGCCTTAACACATCCCCCCAACACCCTCCCACCCCTCCACCCCCCCAGATCCCTATTCATACTCCTAACCTCAACCACCTCCTCCTCCTGTCTTGACACCAACACTGCTGCCACCCACACCCCCCAACCCTCTGGAAGATCTGCCATCTGAGCGTAGGGTGGGTTTTGCACTTCTCGGGACCTGGGTCCAGCCATACGAGGGGTCAGAGGCACTGAGGGATTTGTAAACTTGTGATCGAGAGCACCAGAATTGAGCCCAGTGTCTCCTCTTCTCTGTTTGGTATTTATAGGTCTGTCTCTCCTCCCAGGATCACACCAAAAAACCCGGTGAGTGGATCTGCATCCCATCGGTGTGCTTTGTTCTACTAATCAAACAACAGCTTGGATTTGAAGTCTGGCTGCTACAAAAATGGGAAGAGGGAAGACGTGCAACATAATCCCAGTCATAGTTTCTGTGGATTGTGCAGCTGAAAAAAACGTAAAAGACGACCTCAACAACTCAGCAGACCAAATTATTACTTTGCTTTTGATGAAAATGCTTTTGATTCTACCAACAAATGGCACTGGAAGTCACGTTGCTGCTTTTAGATTTTCTTGGTACATCTTAAAATGACCAAAGGAATGGGTGAATGTGCTGACCATCCCTCTCTGTGGGCGTTGCAAAGATTTTATATGATGTTACCAAACCCTGAGGGGGGCAGGGGGGGTAGTGGTAAATCTGAGCGATCCCTAAGCTTGTAATTATTTAAAGGAATTTAAACAGTGTCCAAAACCCTCCTCGTTAACACCCACTACTGCTCCTAATCTCACTCATGTTTTGAGAGAGGTTCGAACACACACTCTGAATTGTTTTCTGGAGGTGTGTATTGTGTCCTTAAGGGTTGTGTCAAGCCCATTTGATAGTCGAATGACGCCATTACACGTCGCTAAAATGTCTTGGCTGGAGATGGCATTTAAAAATAGCTGCAGGGGGTTGAGTTACAGCCAGTAGATGTGATGTGATGTTTTGCCACTTGAAATTAAAGAAACTACTGAGAATGGAGGGTGCTTAAATGCATGTAGAAAGTTAAAAAAACTGTAACATAAACACCTAACATAATGTAAGAACCAGATACATATCCAAGAGTAGGGAGGTTATGAGAAATTTCATTATTAATGCTAATATGGGGTCAACAGTGATTCATATCTCGACAGATGAGACAGAGGAAAGTATTACTCCCACTTTCCCCGCCAACATGTTCCCATGCAGGCTGCAGATTGGGGAATATGATCAGATGATATGAATAAATGCCGTTGCTATTTTATGATCCTGAGACCATCACTTTTACTGCAGCAGAATAGCACCAAGGTGCATCGATCACTAATTTCTGCCTATGCAAAAGCATGCTCCTGTTTATGTCGAGTCAGTCTGTGTACAGATCTCGTGACCTCAAACACAACTGAAACACGCATTAAGCTATATGTTTCCGTTGGCACAGACATGTGTTTCACTGGGGAATGTGGGGAATCTGAGGTCACTGACATCCCCCTTGAACCTGAAAAATGAGCAGGGGCCATGTTGTCCGTCTGTCTGTTACATTCAGGTCCCATGGACTCACTTTTCAGGGGTTGTTGATGGCTGTATGTGTTGACGGTGAAGAAACAAAAACACTCCCTGAAGTGCAGCTGAACCTTAATCAGAGGCGGTGGCTGTGTGGATTTAGAGTCATATTACTATCAATTAATTTCTTTGAATAGGCACAATGTTATGTGACATATGACTCAAGCAGAACTTCCTCAAGTTGCTCCACTAAAAACACCATTTACTTTTTTTTTTCTATTTTTCTTTAAATTCCCTTTCTTGCTTTAGTTTTATTCTGTATTGAACATTTGATACTTTTTGTTTTTGTTTTGTCTATTGAGAGAAAGAGGTTGACTTTCATTGATTCTATCCTTTCTGAATATGTTCAAAAAGTACATGTGTCAAATAAGTTATTTTCTCTGTATGTTTGTAACCCTAATATTATTACTGCTAACACCATATTCTCTCCTGGCCTTCCAGTCATGCCTCTGAAAGCACCTGCCCCCCAAAACAAGCGGAAAAAGCTCTCCAAGATCATAACTGACCTATCACATATCACTCAGGATGGTAAGGCTGACATGAAATGACACGAACATGAAACCAAAATTCCATATGGTCAGGATACCTTGCTCAGTGCAGCTCTTTCATATAAACACAGTATACATAAATAGATGGATGATAGGTAATAGTTACTGTATCATGGTACATGCTACATGCTACATGTAATGAGTGTGTAAACTGTGGTTACTGAACAGCTAAACTTTGGTCATATTATTTCTGTTATTTCAGAGGAAACACATGCAAATAAATGCATGTTATGATTACAGTTATGTCAATATCTTAACAGCCCATCATCATCAGTTAAGTTTTTTTATGATTTTTTTCCCCTAGTTTTTCACATTGGCATGTTACTACAGGGAAACTTAATCCTGCCACAAGGACAAACAATTGCCGATTAAATATGAAAAGATTTAAACCCTCTTTACTTCTGAGTAACATTTTGCTCGCACATTTTCAAATGTTACACCCATTTGTTCGGGTGATCCTTACCTAGAGTACGAGTCGGAGCCAGAGGCATCTGAGTTTGACCTGGGAACAAAGATCAGAACTCCAAAAGACATCATGCTGGAGGAGCTTTCCCTAATGAAGAACCGCGGCTCCAAGATGTTCAAGATGAGGCAGCAGAGAGTGGAGAAGTTCATCTATGAGAACAACCCCGACGTCTTCAGCAGTGAGTCGATGGTGAGAGCCTAGTTTGTGGAGAAAAAAAAAAAAATCTGGTCACTTTTCCGTAATTTCAGAGGAAAGTCACAGAAAAAAGATAAACCTTGAAATAACCTTGAAATTTGGAGATATGTAAGAATGCTCGGTAATGTTTGTGTGCAACATAAAGATGAAGCAAAGTTAATCAGTAGATACAAATGAATGTGCTGTGTGGCATATGTGGTTATTGTGGTCACATTTCTTTCAGGACTACCTCCAGAAGTTTGTTCCCTCTCTGGGAGGTCAAATGGGAGGTCAGATGATAAACGTTGGTGGGCATTATGTAAGCAAGCAGGCCGGACAGCTGAATTTTGTAGGGTTAAACACTGGAGGAGGAGCCCCTGTGCCTCCTCCAAAGCCTGGAAGCAAAGGTGCAGGAGCCAGAGGAGCAGGAGGTGCAGGAGGTGCAGGGGGTGCAGGAGGACTGGCTGGTGGAGAACATGGGACAGGTGGAAAAGGAGAAGGATCCAGTGAGTGGTCTCCACTAAAAGGTTGGTATCACTTTTTATTTTTGGTAATTTCTCTGTTTTATTTTCCAGTGTCTGTTGCTGCAGAAAGGATTTAAATACACATTCACAAGAGAGCACATATCTTCTGTGATGCATTTGGTTTTGCTTAACAGATCCAAACAATAGAGAGATAACTTAAGTCTGTAGAGTAAATATGAAGCTCCCACCAGAGGCCATTTGGCTTATCTTAGCTTAGCTTAAAGACTGGAAAGAAGAGAAACAGCTGGCCCAGCTCTGGCTGAATGTAACAAAATCGACCCACCAGTGCCTCTGAAAATTTACCAAACTGAAACAGTATATCTTGTCTGTTTAATCCATACAAAATCCAAAGTGCAAAAACAATTCTGTCATCATCATGATGTTGTCGGGCACCCAGCAGAGATACCAGGAAGCAGCTGTGCATGGTTAAGAAATAGTTTGGCTACAATGTGTCAGAGATATAATTGTTGTTAACTTTAAAAGGTGCTGGTAGGCAGATTTGTTTTCAACTTTTGGATAGAGCCAGGCTAAGTGTTTTCCCATGCTGCCTCTAACTACATATTTGTACCAATATGAGAGTGATAATAATATTCTCATCTAAATCTCAGCAAAAATAAATAAAGAAATAAATTGAACAAGCATGTTTCCAAAAATGTTACACATTTTTATCTACATTAAAGATCCATAAACATCATGTCATAAGCCCTAGCCGTGGATTTTTCCTTCACAGGAGGTGGGGGTGCATCTAAGAAGCAGCTTGTTGTGAAGACGTATGTGTCACCATGGGAAAAGGCCATGAAGGGTGATGAGGGTCTGTTAGCAACCCTGAAAACAGCAATGCCTGGTCCCATTGAGCGAAAGGAACTGCCCAAGTACAGATGCTTCAACAGGTACTTCCCTCAAGACCTGACATTGTAGGCGCTCTGTGACAACTAGGAGGCTTTAATGATCTTCTCACCTCACCTTGCCAGGTCTGCCATGCCCTTTGGCGGCTTTGAGAAGGCCAACCAGTTCCTGAAATTCCAGCTGCCAGACACTGAGGCGACCAAACAGGAGCCTGAACCTGCAGTGGTATACCAACATGACATCGGCTGCCGGCCTTCCTTCAACCGCACTCCTATTGGCTGGGTGGGCAGCAGCGAGCCAAGCAGCATTCATATGGAGAACGATGCCGTGCCCTTCGATGGAGAGACCGACGAGCTGTGAAAAAACAATATTCATACTGTGATTACACTCTCTGTGCACATACACACAGGCAAGCATGAATGCATGCATACATTTTAGCATGCACACACACACACACACACTCTCTAGATGAGCTTACAATTAAATGTTATACTGATGAATTTGAATCTCTCAGTGTGGATAACGGAAAAGCGTACATGAAATGTGGTCATGTTCTTATGCTCTGTATTTCGTTGTAAGGCAAAGAAATAGGCTTAGCTGTTACGGGGAGATGAAATATCAAATGTTTATTTGTTAAGTTCATAAGTGGAGTCTAGACACTCCTTTAATTTGTCAGAAAAGTTAATGTTCAGGGTGAGAAGTTGCAGATGTTGTCAGTGAGGAAAGAATGGATCATGTATGAGGGATAGATTTATGCTGTGTTACTGTTTGCATGCTGTCTTAATGTTAACTTGTTACCATGTTTGTTATTTCCCAGTGCCTTTTTTGTTGTTAAGATTCTTTTGTTGAGCTATGAAAATGCTACAAACCTAATTCAGGATGCATGTATAGAGTCAGTTGCTGATGCATTAACCGACAGTTTCCTCAATAAACCATGTAAAACTGTAACAATCCTCCAGCAGAGTGATTAAAATGTCAGGGGAAAATCACTGTGTGTGTGTGGAAATCCTTACCAATTAAATTTCCCATGTTTGTTTGTTTCCCCAACTTTCCCCATACTTGCATGTACAAATTTCAGCTATCTGTTCAGGACATGGCAGAAGAACTTATAAATGGGAAAAGTGTTTCTAGGTTGCGTAAAAGACTCATGACTTAAGTATATGACAGAAGTAAAAAGTGTCTTGCTAAAACTTTGCCCAAACAAAGACAGCCCTGAGTTTAATTTTATCACTCAGTTTGAATGTGAAACATTTTTGTGTCAGGCCAGGATTCTTTAACTTATGTAGGTAGCATTAAGTGTCTTTCAACTCTCTTCAGTACTACCAAAATACTCTGGGTCACAGTGTCCACAAATGGCATACATGGCCAATATCTTTCCATTCAGTACAACCACAGAATCAGAACCACAGAGCCACAGAAAGAGCTTCAATCACTGAAAACACTTTATAATGCTTTGTTTATAATGCCATCACACTAAGGCCTTATGTGGCTGTAAGATTATCAAAGTGATGTTGAGCGGTTATTTGCTTATTCACTGTCTTGTCAAGAGTTAGATGATAATATTGATGACAGTCTCCCACAGTGTGTGTTTATTCAGTGTGGCACTGGAACCAGGAAGTTTGCTTATCTTATTATAAAGACTGGAAAAAGTTAATCTGGCTCTGTCCACAGGTAAAGAAAATCCATTTACTAACACCAGGGCTCTGGGTGGGCAGCCATCTGCCTTGACCGGTTGGGTCAAGGGGGCGTGGGGGTGGAGGTGTGGGATGAAGAGAGCAGGAGGAAATTAGTGATGGGAAAGGGGTGATATTACTGTCTTCTGAAAAACTGGAGGAATCTTTTCCTGAGAGATTTTCTTTGAGAATGTCTTTGCACCTCTTCCATCATATTCCCCCCCACTACTCATCAGTCCATCTGTAGAGTTCTCTCTCTCTCGTTTGTCTCTCAGAGCCTGCTGGAAAACACTCAAGAGAATCCAGGAGGCCAGACTTTTCATGGCTCCACTGGAGTCATTCTCTGTCCAGGTCTTCTTGTGCTTTTGCCAGAGTTGCTGTGAAGCTGGAGGATGCCTTGATTTGCTCCTCCAGGAGGTGAGACCTTTCCTTCTCCTACTCTGACCTCTTCTCCAGGTCCTGGAGAAGTTCTGCTTTTAGGGTGTAGGTTTCTTTCATTTGCTCCTCCACCAGGCGGGACCTTTCCTCCTCCCACTCTGATGTCGTCTTGTCCAGCTCCTGGAGAGATGTAGCTTTGAGGGCAGATGTTTCCTGGATTTGGTCTGCGAGGAGATGGGACCTCTCACTCTCCCACTGGCATCTGGAATTTTCCAGGTCATTTTTGACCTGGGCCAGTGTCTGTTTAATCATAGAGGTCTCCTCCTCCTGCCTGGCCAGGTTTCCTTCAAGCACCTTCTTTCTGTTTGTTTCCATTTTATATTTCAGACTGCATCCTTTTCTTTTTTCCCTTTGTGTATAGTTCAGCAATAATCCCCCCCCCCCCCAGTCTCCTGACTGGCTTCTTTCACTACATGTCTGAGTTGTGTTAATCGCTCGACTTGCCACGGTAGTGTAAGTTTTTGTTGTCCTTTTGAGCCATAAGCTGATGAAGTGCTATCTTAGTCATTGCAGGCTCTGCTGTGGGAGTTTCTGCAGGTTGGATTTCAGTAGTTGTTTCAGGTTGTTTGAGTATACTTATCACAGGCTCTGCTCTCTGGGTCTCTGTGACTGGGACTTTGGTATTCCCTTCAGGCCGTTTAAGGATTCTTATCACAGGCTCTGTTTTTAGAGTCATGTCAGGCTGGACTGTGGTTGTTAATGCAGCCTGTGCGTTGTTTTTTTTGCGCAGACTGCTGAATGGACATGGCCTCTTCCAGAGGCACAACTGTCTGTGTTTTATTTTTCAGTCCATCAGTCGCAGTCATCTTATGAGGCTGAATCCTCTTGTTTTCTTGTCCCTCTCTTTTTGTCTGTTTAACTGTCTCTCTCTGGAGTGGAGGAAAGTCTCTCTCTTCCAGGTTGAGACAGGATCTTACTGGAATAATAACAATAAATATAGTAAACAGGTTGTACTCTTGTTGCTGGACAATAGAGGTAGAGATGACAAAAGTACAGTCAAGAAATGCATCTTAAAAGTAACTACAATTTTCAAATAAATGTAGCATAACAATAATAAAGAAGCACAAACTGAAAGTACTCAATTACAGAACTTACACTTCACACGGTTCATCCAGTCGGTTTTCCTGGCATAAGCTAACGGGCCACTCCGACACAGGTGGGGGCGATCGAGCTCTAAAAGGGCATTTGCCAAAGTAAAACAAGGAAAAAGAAGGAGAATTCAGTACCTTTGAATGATGGATACCGGAGTTTACTAGCGTCATGCTGCTACGGTCCAAGCACCGTCAGACAGTGCAGTCTACAATTTACAGCGACGCAATGACCACCAGCACAGTATTATTAGGTAACACAGCAACTTATTTAAATTATTAGCTCGCTTAGCTAACGTTAGCTTACTAACGTAGCTCGTGTTTTCAGGTAACCCATCAATGTGGGAATAAAAACAAATGGCCAATCGAGCACGGAAACGTGTACAAATACACCGACTTGTATTTAGTGATCTCGTTATGATCTCAAATGCCAAGATGATGCCAAGTATCGTTACCTGCTTTGGTCTTTACTTTTTACCCGTTTGCGGGGCATTGTTGCCAGATTTGACTGGTAAAAAGTTATTCGATTCGATACAATCGCCCCATTTTAAACCTAGATTTGTCAAGATTTTGGAAAATTAAGCACGCCGAATTCGTCATTAGCAGTTTATGTATATTGTGCACCATTGGGTGAACTGACAGCTATCACTGAAACACTTTGATACTGAAGAAAACTTAAAATTGTAGTGAGTGTCAGGCAAGTTCCAGAGCAATGGGGAGCGCCTTTTTTCTATGATTTCTTAGAACGTAACGTAATAAACGTAAATTTGCGATGAACTTCAGAATAATGATATACCCGAAAGAGTAAATCGTATTGAATCCAACAACAGGTGTATTAGGTCTGTTGGGATTTAACTGAGCTAAGACTTCGCTTTTTGACAGAAAGTACTGCAGTCTGGCGCTTGAGGTTCTTGAAGAAGTCGACTGCTGCAGCTTCAACTGTTGACCTGTTCAACTCACACTGTAGCTAATTATTACCTCACCATGCAGATTAAACCCCTGGAATATAAACGTAAACCACTTCGATGATATAACAAGCAGCCAGAATAATAACAACCCCTCCAGGTCCATTTTTATCCGACCGATTCAAGAAAAAGTAGCCCCACTGGGCGGAAAACTACCAAACCTGGCAACACCATTGTCGGGCTATGTCATAGTCCGCAACGTCTGGGCGCAGTGTTACTTAGCAACGGCAGTGATTGCTGTTTGATAACGGTTAGATATGTACTCAAGAAATTTTAGCTACTCCAGGTAGTACAGTGGAAATAATACACAATACATCGTAAAAGACTACATAATAATACATGACAACTAGTTTCTTTTGCGAGTCGCTACTTTTGTCAACAGCAGTGCACCATTTAACGGGTTATGACACGTGAAAGTGAATTTTGAATCCAGAATAAATGTGAAAAAGAATCAAACAGTATGATGCTACAGCACCATCAAAGAAATCCGTGTACAATTTGTTGTGTCTATGTCTGTGACAGTTTGAAAACTAGAGCTAAATAAGTAATTTCAGTTTCACATTCATGTAATAGGCCTACATAATCAGATTTTAAGCAACTTGGCACTGTGTTAGTGCCAATTATTGCTTGTGAATTTGATTACCTGATTTAAGGTGTGGTGTGTGTGGTGTGTGTTTGTGTTTCTCAATCCCTCTGTTTTAGGTGCTTTATAGCAAAGTGATTTTACCTGATGACATCTAAATCAAAGACCCAGTTGACACCCCTGCATGGACAGAGATCCTTGCGTATTGGGTGCTGTCCTTTGGCTCACATCTCTATTCTTTCTACCAATTGCACAGGTTCTCAAACGTAAGCTTGATGGACAGATATCAAATGTTGGTTTGGTGAACTGAGAAGAGACATTAAAGAATAATGAAGTTAATTCCTGTTTTGTATGTCAGAGCATGAAGCAGGATTAGAGAGAGAATTCCAGTTGGAAAAGGGTCTTCTTGAGGGTTATAAAAGGGTAAGTAGAATATTTAAATTGCTGATTAAAAGCCTAGTCTGAACAAACATTATGTTGTCAAGTTTGTTTTTAAGTCCATAGTGCCCCTAATTTAAACTATTTTGTGTCACAGAAAAAAGCTAATTTCAGTTAAGTTTCAATTTCAGTTTTTAATGCCTTTATCTATTTGGTTGATACATAAAAATTAGGGCCTTAACACACCATTAAGCTCCTCTTTTCCCCAGGTCTCAGATGTGTTTTAAACTTAATCGTTTTTGTTAGGACCCATCAGACTTTGAGTGGAGTTTCTGGACTGAATGGGCTAAGAAGTCTTTGCTGTGGACCCTGACTGGTCATGGCATCATATCGAGACTGACCAGCATCTTTTATCCCAAGGTAGGAAGCAGCTGCTACAGTGCTCTTAAAGGGATTCTAGAGCTATATTTCAATCCAACTCGTTTCATGTTTCTCCAACAGCTCAGGGTGCCAGTACTCACGATCTATGGCCTCTTAGCAGCCAGCAGCGTGTTGGGGGTTAAAGGTGTGAGTGTGTTGCTGGTACATCTGGGCCTGTCCTTTTCAGTGGCCCAGCTGAGAAAAACCACTTTATCATGGGCATGTAACCTGCTGCTGCTCTCCACACTTCACATCCAGCCACTTCAAGAGATCCAGGTGGGTGGTTTATCAACTGGATTACACTAGAGCTGGCTATAAAATCTTGGCTAGGATAGCTAGTTTTTCTTCAGCATCTGTAGGTATGCATTCAGTATGTGAATGTGGCTCTAAAACAGAAATCATGCAAAAAAACAAATCGCTTTCACTGCATCAGCAGTAAAACTCCACAAATTGCTCTAACAACTCTTATATTTCTACTCTGATAAAATTGTTAAACCAAACGCAAACACTTCCTTACAAAGCCACCAATCTCATTTGTTGAAGATCTGCATCTCTCACACACTCAGTCAGCCCTAAAACAACACTTAACTTTAAACTATAAAGAAACTAGACTTACCTGTAGCTGCACACACAATATACACATGTAAAAAGTCCATTAATCTCCCACAAAACTCCAAAAGTTGTGAAAGGCAAGTCCTTGTCTCAATCTCCAGGCAGAACAGAAAACTGGTACTAAGGGTACTGCATAGGTGATTGTTCTCCTCACCAGATTGGCTGTTCCTTAACAAGCTAATCGAGCTAATTGACTGCAGCCACTACTTGTACCATTCAGAGGAAGTGTCTGTGTCTTTAATGGCATCGTACAAATTTACAGTTTCTTTAATGTTGTGGTACTGAAAGTGAATTTTTAGAATTGCAGTTAAATCAGATTTTACCTTTTGATTATCACAAAATGTAATATCTGCAACAAACACAAGAGGGCGCAAGATACTAAAGGAATGTTAAAGCCTGCTCAGCTCCATAATTCTATATCTGTAAAAGCTGAGTGAATTTATTGAAAACATACACATCAAGCAGGTTATTTCTAGTATTTCCTGAGGTTTGGGAAGAGCTCAGTATCTTCTTACGAGAATGTGGAAATGGGAGAGGCAGTGGGAGACATGCTAGTAGTCCTCATTCTCAAAGCGACAATGAAGAATAACCACAGAATGGTGAGATTTAACTAAATTGCCTTTTATTCAATACACCACAATGAACGCAATGAATTAAAGACCAAAAAGATATTTAAATGATGTAAATAATATGAATAATATGATTTCAGGGTTAGTCATTATGGAAACTGGCTCTTAGTATTTCACTACTTTTAGCATAGTCAAATCTATCCACTAAAAACACCCTTTAACTGCACAGTATTTGACATATAAAGCATGGTTAGAGCGTGGAAACTATGCTCCCAGTCACAGTTGTTAGAAATTTGAATTCAGAAAGTGAAACAGACCTGACAGACTTGTGCACGCTTCTAAAAAATTCCCCTCCCCTTCTCAGCCCCCCTTCACAAGTGCAATTGCATACAATTGACTGATGTGTTCAAGCACAACTCTGAAAGCGATTACATTCCCAATGCTGTTAAGCAGACCTCATTAAATGTTGTCTTAAGCATATTTTTGTTAGTATCTTAAGCAGTCTTATGTCCAAAATATTCTATAATCTGCCTTACTAGGTAAAGTGTGATTTTAAAAACATATCTAAATTAGTGTCAAACTGTCACTATTTATATAAGGATTCCCCTGAAATGTGTTAAAAATAATTGGCCTTCCCACTGCATTTCAGAGAAGCTGGTATGAGACAGAGGAGGAGTACTATCTGCTGCTCTTCAGTGTTGCTGTCTGCGGTCTGCGCTTTATCAGCTTCAGCCTGGAGCACTGCTGGTGCCCTCCAGACCGTGGTGGAGTTGTGCCGCTCTGTTGGTTGTTTTCGTACACCTTTTATCATCCCTTTTTTCTACAATGGACCCATTATCACATACAAAGACTACATTGAGCAGGTAAGAGAGCCATCAAAGGCAACTACTGAGGTAATCTGATTACTGCTCCTAAGTACGGGTGTATCTCAGGTCAGCTTTTTAAAAACATAGCAGATAACACATCAGTGGTGGGCTATTGACCAGCAGACAGTAACTTGAAGTTAACAGTAACTAGTTCCTACATATTCATACAGTATGCGTTTGCTCTTTTATTACAATCCTGGTTTTTTCTTCCTTCCACTTGCAGATGCGGAGGCCTGTCGAGGAGAGTGACAGGGACGGATCTGCTCTTATTACTTGGTGCTCAGATCGGACGGATCCTACTGTGGTGGTGCATTGCAGAGTACATGATCCATGTAATGTACATGCACTCCATCCAGTCTAATGAGACCTACTTACAAATTCTTCCTCCTTGGGCCTTGGGTAAGTCTTTATACTGTATATATTTTGGCCTTCCATGCACAGTATAACATTGAGTTTCAGCTTTAATGTTCCCTGCCGCTACACACACACACACACACTGTATGTGTTTTCAAGATGCAGAATGAAAAAACATGTTACACAGGATTTTGCTGGTTTTAAAACTCCATCAGATATGCTGATTACTGATGTTTTCATTGCCCTCAATTCATTATCCATTTTTTTTTTTCAGTGTGATTTTGTTTGTATTTGACATATTCATTTTCACTTGGTGTATTAAGTTTTGGGCAGTATATATAGTTTATGCAAGTGGCTGCTGTGGTCTATAGATACTTGGGTATTTGTAGTAAAGTAAAAAAAAAAAACTTGTCTTAATCATTAAATCATTCACAGGTGGTCTGGCCCTGGCCCTCGTCCAATTCTTCTATGTGAAGTATCTGGTACTGTTTGGTCTTCCATCCATGCTGGCTACTTTGGATAAACTGGATCCCCCAAGCTTCCTTCCTGTGTCAGCATCATGTACAGTTTCACAGGAATGTGGAGGTAAGATCATACCACCTCCATTTAACACTGCTGAAATTAATACAGGTCTATACTGGTTTCGCTGCCAGCATTCCTTAACATGTCAGTGACCGGAAAAGCTAGCAACCCCAGTATCCTCGAGGAAAAGGTGCATTTAATGTGAAGTGCTTTAAGTGCTTGCTGTGCTTTGGCAATCAAATTCAGACTGGGCACAGAGAAATGTCTCATCTTCTGTTATTACCGGCAATCAGAACAATAGGTCACCCCTGCACCCTGAACATCATATCATTCTTTCAGGCTTGAGCTAAAATGGTTTGGTCGTACAAATGGTGTTTTCACGGGCAAAATCTTTTCCTTTTTTCCCCCTCTAAACAGAAACAGGCTTGTAGCAGCGTTCCCAAGACAATAAAGTAAATCATTAAACATAAAACATGTCTGCATCTTAAAATCACCAAAAATAGAATGCAAATTACAACTGCATGTCAGTTTTAAATAAGATCTGACAGTTCCCAGCTTATGAGCGTATTATACAGTCCAGCATTTAACATAAAACTGTTATGTTTAATCACACACACACTCACCTCATATTGAGTTATTTTTGTCTCACCCACCTCCACAAAAAGTGGACATTATGAAATTAAATGTCATGATGATTGCTATGTTTAGTAACCTCATTTAACACTTTCATTACAAAGCAAAGGACTATGCCTTGTTTATGCTGAAGGGGTCACAATTGCTCAAGTTAATGAACACACACATTGCAGTGTTTGTTACACAGGGATGAAGCAACTTCATCAGCAAGACTTCAAATATAGAAAAGGCCAAAGGCAACAAAGTTTCTGCCCGAATTTCAGGGCAGTCAAGAATGTGTAACTGTGAACATTTTGTGTTACAGTGCCATTTGTGTTTGCCATTTAGCTTCGAGGTCCTCCAGGATGCTCACCACTTCTGGATGAAGAAAAAGACTTTTGTTTCATATGCTGTAAAATATGCTGTAATTCACACCAAGCTGCCAGTCTAATACAACAGTACTGCTAATAAATCCCACCTTCATGAAGTTAAAATGTTCTGTTTTGGTAGAAACTGTTTTGATTTAACTCATGATCATTTTGGAGGCTGTGGTGCTGTTGAACTGTACTGTATTATACTGACAGGTGTTGCTTTTATTTTGTCTAGACCATTTCTATCAATGAGGGTAGGCCACATATCACAAGTGCCTCTTTTGTGATGCAATACAGTTCAACAGCACCACAAACTGCAGCCTCAGAAATGATAATAATAATAAAGTTTATTTATATGGCACTTTATAAAGCTTCACAAAGAGCAGGCGTGAGGCAATAAAATAATTTAAATAAATAAAATAAAAAGTAAGGACAGTGAAAAATTTAGATCAGATATTAAGAACAAACATCATAAATTTGAATAACACCTCTCTAAAAACATTTCAACAACAACTGAACATTATAACTTTCATGAATGTAGGATTTATTGTAGGGCTGGGTTGACTGCATTAGTTTCAGCTAGATGTACCTAATAAACTGGCATGTGAGTGTATGAGTGGTTTAAACAGAGCAAACGTGCAATTAAATGCAAACCTCATAATGTACAATAAAACTGTATGATTGAGCTGTAAAATTACCAGGGGGTGTTGTGTATCACTTTGTCACAGAATCAAAATCAGTTCCTGTTCCTAAATGTAATTAACAATAAGGAAGTGCAGTCTTAATTTAGAGCACATAAAGTTGAGATGGACGTCTGTGCGTTTGGTTTAGCAATAAAAATGCACCGCCTGTAGACCAGTTCGACCGATGTGCTGACACTGATGCACTCCAATCCAGCCTGTGTGTGCTGAGCTGGCCAATGTTGACAACATTGATGGAATGCATAAAGCTGTCGACAGACATCACTGACCGAACAGCTCCAGTATATAGACGGGGGCGGGGGGGGCTAATCTTCTTAATGACAAAGAACTTGCACAGAAAAACACATACATCCTATGATGACACAGTTTATAAAACCCAGTGCTCAGGTGTTAGTGCTATATTATTATGTAAATCTGTGACTCAAATATTTTTTTTTTCACTCTCAGGCACTTTGATGAGGGTCTGTATCGATGGCTCATCAGGTAAGAGGCACTTTATGAGCAGTGGACAGACTAATTCAGATGTTAATGCATACTAAAAATGTGAAATGTCATCTAAATCAAATAATAGCTCTCATATTAGAATATCTATCTATCTATCTATCTATCTATCTATCTATCTATCTAGTTTTTATTCATTATAATATTTGAACTAGCATGTGTTTAATCGTACTGTGTCTGTTATTTAAGAGCTTATTTCCTGTGAGGCATTGAGGTAGTCGGTTGAATATCCTTAGAAAAAAAAAAAAAAGGTGCCATTCTCCAGCTGTGTGCCCGCATGTGTCATCATAATGGACAAGGATGCTGCATTTGCATGTAGGCTTTCTCATGATTATGAGGTTGCGTGTTGTTGGTGAGCAGTTCTTCTGTTGTGTTACTGCTCCTGCACCCTGGAGAAATGCCTCCTTGTTTAATATGTGCATATGTAATGGGAGCATTATGTGCCTGCTCACTTGTAGTTTGGACAACGCACATTATTAGTTTGTCTGCTTTTAATGATGCACACTTGGCTGAATGCAGCCTATTGAGAGTTTATGGTCCATTTGGTAGACGCGGTTTGCTACATTAAGGCAACGCTACATTTGCACGGTTGTCAGAAATTACACTGATATTCTGTGAAAATGTTCCCTTGTCTTGGTTATTGTTTGCTAATTAGTGTTTGTGTTCACTGGTTGTTTTCTGTTGCTTGACATGTATGATGGTGCACGTGTACGTCAGCTTTTCAGATGTTAGGGATGAGTTTAGAATGAAATATGAAATACCAGACTGTCTCTAACTGTCTCCCAATTAATTTGCGTAAGATCCCAGAATTTAAATTGCAAATGCAAGTTTCCATTTTAATCTGTGTCCATTGGAAATTGTTTTCTCCTGCTTAATGGCACCACTTGCAATTATCCTACTGCAGATGCAAAATGATACCCATGACACAATGCCCCGACGTTCCTTCTTGTGAAAAGTGCTTTTAAAGAGGTTTTAATGCAGTTCTGAAATTCTGCTGAAATTGTCTGAAGAGGGCTAGATGAGTGCGTAGGTGTTAAATGATGTGCTTTACATGACTCACTGACACCCCGTCTCCCTGGGCAGCTAAGTGGCTCATTCTTCGCCATTCCGTTACGCTCTCCCTGCCTGTACACCACGGTGTGTCTCAGGTTCTCTGTTTCACACACATACACAGTTATCAGCCAACACAAAGAGCTGTTTACTGTCTGTTTGATGGAGTTAGTGCAGCTACATATGAGAAAGAGTGCCCAAATCCTGGGAAATATTAGTTGTAAATAAGGAAGTGGGGGGCAATGGTTGGGTTGGGTAGAGGTTGGCATTCAGGTCTGGTTCTGACTGCACTTTGATCAAGTGAACTATCTATAAGAGCTTAAGAATCAACACTAATAGTTGCTAGACTCTAATTCCTCTGTTAATTCCATTGTTAGTCTATAAAGCCTGTATGTTGCTTACTCCATCAGCTTGCAGTGTTCAGGTATTACATAACACACTGATAATTCAGGTCTTAATGTACATCTCAAAATTACCATATTTTGATTAACATCTGTTTCAAATCCATCTACATCTAAATAATTCAAACAGATGGACGGATGCTGAGTATGTTTAGGTATTCAGTTTGCTCTGGCTCTAACACTGGTACCTCTCCATCTGTTTTTGCACCTACTTTCATCCTCCAATATGGCCAAGCTGGCCACTCTATTTAAGGCTCAGAAAATGCTGGCTCATCTTTCAGGAACATTGATTAGCCACAGGGTGGCTGAGATAATTAGTTCCTAGCTCAGCAACACTAGATAGAACATGTTGTTTGTTTCTAAGTGTTGGACTGATGTAGCATGTTGAGAATCTCGGTACCTCTGGGACAGATGAGGTTCTCAGAGTATCTGAGACCATTTTTCTTCATGATGTGACACATTTTTTTTTACAGATGAGAGGGATATTCTTCACATCAAGTGGGCTACTGCATGAGTACACAGCTGTATGTCTCACTAAAACCTCTGTAAAATTACATGTGTTACGTTGTAGACATTAGTTGTTTGATAAATTAAAAAATAAATGAATTTTGCAATTTCATTTAACTCCCTGTCCTCAATTTATAAGCAATTTCGTTGACATCCGGCCTTAGCCAACCAAAACAAGAAAGTGGGTTAAATGTTCCAGTCATAGGAACCACTTTGGAATCAATAACCCAGCTGCAGCATTATTAACAACTTTACAGGACTGATGTTCCCTGGAGTGCCTCTATTTTTGCACTGGGCGTCAGAGCAACATTTATTTGATTAAAAATCAATGAACATGACAAAATCATTTCTGTGACAGGTTGTTCTTTGCAATTCATTTGTGCATTGTGGTGCCATTTTCAGTCCTCTTTTGTTTTACAGCTGCACTATTCTCTGACAGCAGTATATTCCTGTCCTACTAAGGAAAAATAATTAAATCATTAAATTATCTGTCTGTCCGTCTGTTATTACCACCTTTAGTTTACTGCTTTTTACTGACTTGGACAGGTTATAATCTCCTTGAAAACATTAAAACATTACATTTTTTCTAATCGCATTAAAGTTCTTATTTTTTCATGTTATGTGTTCATGTTTCAGGTATGTCTACGTGCCGTTGGGAGGCTCACGACACGGCCCTCTTTACAAAATATTATCCACTGGCCTTGCGTTTGGATTCGTCTGCCACTGGCACGGTGGCCATGACTACTTACAGTACTGGGCCCTAATGAACTGGGCTGGAGTTCTGGTGGAAAACGGGCTGAAGTCTCTCTTTGCGTCATCCTTTATTCACTCCATTGTTGTAAGTTGGAAATCCAAGCATTCCCTGGTTTTCCCATTGATTTGATGTTCAGTTAAGATGCGTGGACATGACGAAATCTTTCCTGTAACCAGAAATAAAGGGGTCATATAATCTAATAGATAAGAGATAATGCTACAGTAGGTAAAGACAGGAGACAAACTGCTTGGATTCTGTCACATCTAACTCACAACATTAATGAGGGTGAAAAGTCTGTCTCCGGTAGATTCATCCAGGCTGTTCTTGCTTTATTGGCCTCTAGCCTTGGGAGAAGGTTCATGTTCTCGAAATAGTAATAAACTCTGTTGGCGTGCTGTGTAGTCCTCCTAGTTTATGGTCACACAGTTCATTAGTGCCAGGTGCTTTGGTGTTCTTTGTATTTCAGATTTACGATGAAAATCTCTTTGTGGTTCTCCTGCAATTTGCTTATTTATTTACTGATTTCCCAGGAGCAGAATTTCTCTGCGGCGATGAAAAGGCGAATCATTGCCCTTCTCTCTGCCTTCTCCACTGCCATGCTCATCCTCTCTAATCTGGTGTTCCTTGGGGGGATACATGTTGGCAGAATCTTCTGGAAGCGTGTCTTCATTCAAGGTAAATTGTCTTCCACAACACTTGCTCAATAGGATTTGTTTGTGCCTTTATTTTGCAGGATTGTTGGCATTTATAAATTTGTCAGCGGTGTGGAGCATCAGTCATTTAGCTGAATTGGAGGACATCACAGATTCTCCTCCAGTGACAGCAGCTAAAGATAGTGTGTGTGTAAAGCAACCGAGAGGCCAGCTCACATAGGCTGAAAGTAAAATCATAAATAAAATATAATACAGTGATTAAAAATGCTGCTGTTCAGTGGGTCTGTATATTTCAGTGGATGGGCGAGGCTGTGGTCATACTGGGGAATTTTATGCATCTGCGTGGGCAAACTCCTCCAAATAGAGAGACATCTGCTTCATGGATGTGCCAGTCCCTGTTTTGCTCCCTGTGTCTTTATTTGGCTCATTTGGTACCTAAAGCAAGATGGCAGGCCCTCCTGAAGCCTGTCTACACATGATAAGCAGTCTGAGCTGCAATCGCCGCTGGTTTGGGCGCTGAGAGCTCAGCTTAGTGTTCACACATCACCATATAATTTATATAATTTATTAATCAGGACTTTTGATTCATGCTGAATTAAAATTCATAGTTTACTTATTTTTCAAGCAGTGTAATTGATTTAGTTGACATTATATTATAAAATTGGAACCACTGTTGCCTGTTTACACAGTTGTGTTTCTGGCCCAATATTTACTTTCCTTGTAGCTCTTTCTTTCGCCTCACTAACTCCTAAGGGAAATATTTGGCTCTTTAGCTGCTAAAGGCTCCACTGTGCTCATCAGCTGGTCGCTAACTTTGTCTGTCTGCTGTTTGGTGCTGAGCAGAAGGAGTACAGTGGGTTTTATCAAAGCTTTTTTTTTTTGTTGAGAACAGCTGCCTGCTGCTGGAAATGGGAATTGATGAGAGTCGTGACACTGAACTAAAACAGGGGGTTGTTAAACCAAAACCATGGTCCATTTCAAATCACACATGGTAATTATTATTTATTAACAATAAAAAAATTTATTTGTGCAGCTTTAAATTAGACTAATATATATCTGGAAACTCAGATATGCTTTCTTCATGTTAATATGAATTGATGCTCGGTAAAGGTAAAATAGTGTGAACAGTGAGTCCAGTGGCGAGGTGTACAATCTGAACACTGCAACACCAAAGGTAGCTCTGCCCTGACGTATAGATTGATTGCTCTCTGCAGAGGAAAACAATAGCTCAAGAAAAAGTGATTATGCCATGGATCACGTAGACAGCCTTTAGCATCTCTCCCATTTTGCACATTCCCACCTGGTGATCTGTTGTGAAATGTCAATGCTGGGATTTAGTTGATGTTGGGGAGTCTGTGCAAAGGCAGCAACTCTTAACATTCCAGCGTTATAAGAAAACTTGCAAATGCAAGACAGGAGAAATGTTTTTTTAATTGTTTTCAATTAAATTAGTCATTAGGTCTGTGTTCAGTTCCTTCAGAATAAGAGAGAAAGCTTTCAACTTGTTGCACAAAGGTCATATTCTAGTCACCAGTTAAGTTTTATTGTGACAGTAATCATTTGTTGGAAACCTGGCAGGCTCACAGCAAATGGTGTGTAACATTATGCCTCTTCCAGCATTCCTGACCCCTTTCTCACACACACACACACACTACTGTAGACTTGGTGTAAATAAGTTAAGAGGAACCTAAAAATATGAACTTCTGTTGTGAATTATTCAGAGTAAGAACTAGAAACTAAATGCATAATCTCAGTTTGCTGTTATGGTGATTCATTCGGACCATTAAAGGACTAAAAATAAAGACATAACCTGGCAGTGTGTGCTTTTAAATACACTACTGAACAAACCACTTCGTAATTGTGTCACTCCCGCTGAGTCCTTGCATTTTTGTTCTTTAAATTGAGATATAATGGATCTGCCAGAGATGCCTAAAACCATTCCTTATATCTGCATAATAAATCACTGAGGGGGAGCTGCAGTTTGCTTCATTAGCATGAAATCAATGCTTTTAAATGAGCCTGTCTGGGATTTTTACAAGTGCAGGCAGTAGCGTAATTGCACTCTGACCTCTCTGGTAAAATGAACAAAACAGATTCCTAATCACACTGTGTCAATAGTTGTGTATGTTTATTTCAGATGTCCAAAGTGTCTTGCATGCCCCCATGTAGAATCACTCAAAAGTCACTGTGCTGAGTTGTTAGAAACGTGACAGAAAAGTGACACGGTGCTTGGTATTATTTCAATAACATGCATCATCAAATTAAATTAGAAATGCTGTAATTAAAAGTTAGTGACCCTCCAATCTAATTTCAATGGCTATGTTTAAAATGAAGACTATTTGTCATCAGTCAGTACATCTGCTATTATGGTTGTATGCACTGTGGAGGTGAACTTTACGGAAGTCATTATTCCTCTAGATCAATTAGTAGACCCTAAGAAAAATCAGCAATTATTTTAATAATCAAGAATCATTCATGTCCATTTTCAACATTCGATTGTGATTTTCCATTTTCCCACTTTTTTCCACATTTTATAGAGTAAGCAACTGATTGATCTACTGAAAAAATCATCTTGATTAGTCCATAATGAAAATAATAATACTTTATATACTAATAACAAAAAAGTTTGCGCACTATTGCAGTATTTGTAATTTCCACTCATTTCACTTCTAATCTAATCTAATCATAGCTCTGTCCTCTTAGTCTTTCAGAGTTAGGAAGATCATGTTGTTTTTGTTTTTTTTTTGGTTTGTTTTTTACAGAGAAATACAACTGTTAGTCACTGTAAGAACACTTTCTAACTCTGTGGAGTTTTTTTTAATTACCTCCTTTTTTAAGTTTTACCCAGTAGATATTTTTTTACACATCAGTGCAGTTACAGTTCTTTTACTTGAGTACCCTTTGTTAGTTCAAATTCTGTTTGCCAGTATAATGGATTAAAACAAGAAAAACAAGATTAAGAGTCTACAGCCATTCTAGCTCTGTGTAGCTGTACTGAGGTAAATGCTAATGTTAGTATGCTAACATGCTCACAGGTTTTGCAAGGTTAGCTAATGTGTATCATTTACATTTCGCATTAACATTCACCAAACACAAAGTGAATTTAGTCAGAAATATTCATATATTTTTTGAGACATTTCACTTAAAATCAAATGTAAATATCATGGTGGCCCTAGAGGAAAAGTCAGGGTATCACCAAGGTCAGTAGGATTCATTATCATAAATGTCTGTACAACATTTCATGCCAGTCTATCCAGTATTGACATATTTCACCCTGGACTGACAGACATTGCCGTCCCTAGAGCGATGCCACTAGCGTGGCTAAAAAAAGCTCACACTCGCTCTCTATTATTTGCTAAAACCAACACAAGTCGTCCTTTGTTTGTATCAGTCTAACGATCATGTCAGAGCTAAGCCTACAAGTTGTCAGTCTTTACCTCACTTAGAAGCACAGTCCTTCTGATCGCTAATCAGCTTTCTATTTAGTTTTGAGTTGCCTCACTGCAAGTGGCCTTTTCACCTCAGTTCAACTTGATGTACTCTGTTAATCAAGTGGCAAAAGAAACCGGTGTAATTACAGCACTGGTTGATTAGAGCCATAGTGACATGCAGCTGGAGGAAATAGGATATACATTTAAGTTTTTCCACTCTCCATCTCTTTACCATGGCTTGGTACTTAGTAGTTTTCTTTAATCACGTTTGGCTTGTGGTGTAAGCTGGTGTTCTGCTTTTCACCCTGTTAGTTTGAAGTCAGTAACAGCAAAGGTTGGATGGCTGGTTAGAGAATATATTGCACACTGAGGGTGTTAATGAAATGTACATACCTGCAAAGACAAAACACTAGGACATCTTGGCACGGAAGCAAGGCTTGCTCTTGGTGCGCACAGGGCCTCGGGCTAAAAGACTTTGAATGATTAATTTACATGTTGGAAATGCATAATATTTCAACAGTGCACTTGAAACTGATTCAAAATTTGCTCAGTGTGATTAAAGTAGCATCAATAATTAGCTTGAATTGACTGGCAACATCATCTAGGCGGTTTTTAAAGGATAAATGCAAAAAATATACTTTTTTTTTTTTTAATAATTCCCAGACTGCAAAAACAAAACTTCACTTCAGCATGGCATAAAAACATTTATTGTCAAAATATGGCTTTGCAAGCCTTATCCCATGTAACCTTTCTTTTCCACTGACAGGAAAATGACAGTACAGCTGTGCAGGAAGGAGCTCGTGTGTACGTGAATTGGATTTTGACATGAATAGAAAAGAATAGACCATTGAAGAGCATTGTGGGTGCAGGTGCAGGTTACTGAGATAATCTGGAGCGAAGCCAGTTGGGGAGGAGGTGCAGACAGCTGTCCTTACCTGCCTACTCGACCCTCTAAGAAGCAGCTATAAATAGAAAAAGTGAATAACCGTAACACAACACAGTACAGCGGAGAGCGCTGACCAAACTATTACTCTCTGTCTCTCTAGCTCTTGTAAAAGAATCCAAGTTTCAGTACATAGCAGTCACTTTCTGGCTGAGTTTAAATTTACCTCATTTGTATTTATAAAGTAAACTGCACTAATTCTGACTAAATAATTTCTGTTCTATTCACTGTTCCAGATGAGTACATCAGTTTTCATCTCATTTCAGGCTGGTCTACCGTGGCCCCACCTATGCTGGCTTTCCTCTACTGCTTTGCTCAGATTGGACTCGACTGGACTTCCCGCCCGCCATGAGTCACCTTGACTTTGTATCGGAGTGAGAATCTGTGCAACCGGACAACCAGAACGACCCGCTGAGTCCAGTGCCTCGTCCTCACCACCCAGCATCTCTGTGGCGAATCTGGCTCACAGCCACAGAACCTATCCAAACCAGGCTGAAGTGCAGCTGAGCAGTCACTTTCAAACAACCTGCAGGACCAGGCAAAATCCGTCTGTAAGCTAAGACTTAAAGGATCAGTGTTCATCCTTTGTAGTTTCCTGTACTTCATGGAAATAAGTGCACATAAACATCAATAGAATGAGTGCGATGCTGTAAATTGAGGACAGTCGTTAATATAAGTCATGTCTTGCCTTGGCTGTGCTGAGGCATGAATGATTCTAAGAAACCGTAAAGGATAATTTGGACCTTGAATCTGTCTTGGCTATATGACTCTGATAAGGTATTGCTGGGTGGTGCGATAAACTGGGGAAATGCTAATTTCGCATTTACCGTCCTCCTTCAGCTCGCCACAAAAACAGTTGTGCATTCAGAGGCTGTCGATAGACACAGAAGCCTGAAAAGAGCAGTAACCTGATCACACTAATATTAGTAAATGCATTGCTTTAAAGCAGCTACACATGCAGACAAAAGCAAACTTTGGAGATTAAAGATTAAGATTAAAGATAAAAATAAAAAAAAACACATGCTGTATGTTATGTATCACCTTGTTCCTTCAAAATGTCGACTATACAATGCCTCAGCCCGAGGACACTAGCCCAACCCAGTTGTCATGTTTGGATTAAAGTTTCATGATTATAACCATGCTGTACTTAATGCGGTGAGTCATTTATAGTTTCCGTATTCCAGCTGTATTTATGTCCTGATAACATCGTATATAAATCTTTATTTACAGTCTCATCTTAAAAAATGGGTGAAAAATACATTATTTATATATTTTTTTAATAAAAGGATATGTCATTTCCTAAAACAGCTGGTCAACGTAGTTTCTAGTGCCTGTTGTTGACAGTGAGATATCATGGAATATCAGCTGACTTTCCTCTAAAACAGGTCGGAGATGTTCGTTACATTATCATTTTTGGATTTGTTGACTGTTCACTGGGTTTAGTTCTTGGTGATGAGTTCTTAAAAGTGTACAAGATCACAATAAATAATTCACTCTAACCCAGTAAGGGATGACTAGTCTGTCAGCAGGTTTAAAATGTGTTCTGGGAATTAATAGGAAGCTGCTTTAAAAAGCTTATCTGTGCTTTTTTGTGTCTTTTGAGCTTAGAAAGTGTGATGTTGCAAACCCAATTTGATCCTCTTACTATTCACACAAAGCAAACAGCTTCAGGGTACAGCGTCCACAGAGATTAGTTGAAGAAAGTGAATTCTAAGTCAGAGGTGCCATCACTGAAATTCTTCATTGACATAAAACTCTAAAGTTGCCTCTGGCCCGCTGTTTGTTTATTGTCCTGAAGCAACAATTGATTGTTCTCAAGGTTTATATGTTCTCAGTCAGTAATCCATCTTACCTGCATAGGGACTGTAATTTCTATCTTGATCAGTGGAGAACAAACAATCTTATAATACAAGGTATTTTGTCAGTAAATAATAAAAGTACAGTGTAATCTGGAGTCTGTTGTTCTGGTTCCATTAGCTGATTTCTATTCTTTGGATTATCACATCTGTGGCACTAAGTAGGATCAATGTGAGCAGGGTGTCAGAGAGGAATCCTCTTAGATTAGCACAAAACTGTGAGGTTTATCTGACGTAAGATGATCAGCAGGAGAACACACCTGCTGACTAACACTTTCGTAGAGATGTGCCCTTATCACTGGTGGCAGAGGAGCTACAACACAAAGACAGACAATCCTCACAAGTCAGAGAGGATGCTATACAGTGCCTGAAGAAAACAGGCCAGGTACAATATATATATAAAATATTTATTATGAATGTATGTCACAGTTCATAACAAGGAGCTCCCATTGTGCTTGAAATAGTTACATTTCTCATCACATGACATGTGAACATACAGGCATGTGCATATTACATAAACCAAACACCAGAGCCAAACTTTTCTCTTTCTTAAGAATCTAAACATTGCAATATAATCTGTGCATACATACATATATATATATATATATATATATATATATATATATATATATATATTTGTGTGTGTGTGTGTGTGTAGGGTTTTAGCTAGGCAGCTTTCCAGAGCTGACCACAAAAATAGGTCTGTGTTCAAACTGTTTCAAAGAAGTGACAGTAATTTGGATGTTTAACACTGCTCTTCTACATGTGTGGGGCAACATTATGAAGGCACAGTGTTGCATGCTTCTCAGTAGCAATCAGAGATAAAGACTGTAATAATATTAATTAAGTGGTAGTGCAGTAGTGTAAAAGTCTCTTTCACTTTTTCATATTTTCTTCACCTTTGTTTATAAATGTTACAGCGCAGAACTAAATATTGCTCTTAAGGTTCTGGTTTATGAATGAGTGCACCTACATCCCATTTTAGTACTGTATATTTCTGATGTTGGTAAAAGATTTATCCTCCTGAGATGGATGTACATGAAAGTACTCTCCACCTGCTCTATCTTTGTTATTGGACACAAAATTGGATTTTTAGCTGGAGCAGATTTGATCTTTTCATTGATTTTTTATTATGAAAATAAGCTGATCTGGTACTATTCCTATTAGATACTGTAAAAAGTAAAGAAATTAAAGGTAAAAAAGTGAATTTACGGTTTAAATATAACCAATCACAGAGTCAAGTAATAGAGTACCCACCAACACAAAAGACCAAAGTTACAAGTCATTCAAAATGAAAGTTTAAAATATACTTAACAAATATTACCAGTTCTGTCATTCATTTGTGTCACTGGTGAAGTGAAACAGCAGCAGAAAATGAAAATATTCCACCGTAAGTAACATTTTTCACAATGTAACAATAACCTCTTAAAAGAAAATAAATATTTTCTGTATTGGATTTGTATGGTTGAGTCACATAGATGATAATAAAAATGACAGACAGCTCCTGATTACATTGCGTTGTTTGCATTGTTGTCTGCTTTATTAATAGAGCAGGCCAAAGTATTTTTCATCAGTTTTTCACTTGTTTTAATGAACAGTTATGGTTAAACTGTAACATAACTGTTCATTAAACAGCGTAACATTCAGTGATTTACACCTTTAACCCCTATGTAATGTGATGTAAAGTTTAATCTAGAGCTATAATGTGTAAACTGTAAATATGTTCAGAAGAAGACAGAAGCTTCAACTTTTCTCTAAGTAAAACTCTTCTCTAAGTCTGACATTTATTCATTTTCGAGGATTACATGAGAGGATCAATGCCACTCTCATGTGTGCATTATATGAAGCTAGAGCCAGAAGTCAATTAGCTAAGCTTAGCATACAGACTGGAAGCAAAGAGAAATGACTAGCCTGGCTGTGTCCGAAGTTGAGAAATGCCTATTGGCACAAAACTTCCTGTGAAACCATAAATTGTTGTTTTCATGTTTTGGATTTTGTACTGATAGAACAAACAAAATGTTAATTAATTAATTAATTAATGAGTTTTAGTTTTTAATGCCAGTAGACATTATTAGAATTTTGAAAAGAGCCAAGCTACTGTAGCTATTTGGTGCTACATCAAGGCTGATTTTAAAAATAGAAAAATAAAATCAGTAGCAGTTTTAATTTGAATGATCCAGTACGCAGTATTTGCACCTTTTTTCAGTAAATGTAGATAATTGTAGTAGTTACTTGTTCTACGTGGTTCAGTTTAGGACTGCATCATGTGTACAATGTCTACTTGGAAATCAAGTGCATTAAAAGTTTGCAGATGATAGCTGCTGTATGAGCTGCCCTGAATCACAACAGTCTCGTTAACTGTGACGTCTGTGCAGATCACCATTGTTTACAGGTCTGTCGTGACTCAGGTTTTATAATACTGCACAATGAGCTTTTCTGCAAATACAACATTTTTAACCTCAGTCACATCACTAGATTTGTCCTGTGGTGCTGGGGAGGAATTTATTAAGATCGTTCCTCTCATGAGCGCGGGACTGAAAAAGTTTTGGGTCTTTTTGGGAAGCACTACCTTAAATCCAAGTCTTATGGATAAGGACACATTAACTGGGAAAAAGTGATCATTATCAGATTTTTGCAGCACTTTGATCGAAGCTATGATTTTGAAACAATTCATAATTTGAATTGTGATAATATATTCCAGTCAATGTGTTATAATAATAATAATGTAATAACTTTGTAGCAAATTTGTTTGCAATTTTGAAGCTGCCAGACATTTGAAGATTGATTTTGTTGCTTAGATAAAAGACTGTGCCTGCCATTACATAATTTTTAGATCCTTTCTTTCACTCGGGTGACTAAAGCCCTCGGTGTCACTGTCGGGCCTCTTTTTTCCCTCCCTTTGATTTCTGAACACCTTACGTGTGTGTGCAGCAGCTTTATGAATTCTCCGTGATAGAGGTTGTATCGAGATGATTTCTGTGCTTTTCCCCCTCTAAGATCAGAATTCTTTGTGAAGGCAGACCCATAAAGACTCACAAACACTGGCTGTAACCCAAACAAGTTCTCATTTCTGTTATGACATGCCCATGTATTTTTAGTAGGCTGAATTTTTGATGGAAATGGAGGGTACAGAATGTGTTGGAGAAAGAGAACCTCAGTCTTTTTCCTCTCAGCTTGTCTTTTGTCTAGATAAGAGACAAGGCGTGCTGGGAACATAAATTATCCATATGAATAATAAATAATATAGAATAGAGGTTACTGTTTTTTGCTATGTAAAAGAATACTTACACTGTATACTAAAGATAGACTTAAGCAAGAAGCAGCACAGCTCCTGCTTCTATCAGAGGTGCTTCTGAGTTCTGTGCAGTTAAAAACAATTCTTTGTTTTAGAAATACAAGCAGAACTACTATTAATATCAGTGATATAATACAGTATGACTACTGACTGCAACTAATTTATTCTGCACTTCATTGTCAGCAATCTGCATAAACCCATTACTCTATAAAACTGCAAAAACAGTTTGTTTCAAAAATGAGTAATTTACTGAATATTATTAGACTTTTGCTACTTTTCATAACAGCTAAATATGCATAATTATTGCTAGGATTGTGTGACAATGACAGCGCATTGATTTACACATTTTTGTTAACAACACCATTTAAGAGGTAAAAGTAATAGTTTCAGTATTTATTTAGAGTTAATTGTTGGCAGAACATCTGAAACAGTCCTCATTTAAAGAATTTGAAATGTAGTTTGTTAGAAGGCAAAAAATTCTAATTTTAATTATGGTTTTATGCATTCTTGTGTAATGAATATTGGACAATTACATGGAATGATGCACTTCTTTCTGTAAAACATTTCTTCAGAATGCTTGTTTTTCATTTTTCTATTATGACATGATTGAATGGTTTTGAGTGTTTTTTTCTGTCTGGTGGTCAGACAAATTAAGCAATTTGAAGATGTCACCTTGCGCTTTGTGAAGTTGTGATCCTGAAAGAGATTGCCAGCATTGCAAACTCTGAATATGTGCGCCAAAAAGACTTTCACATTTTTGATTTTTCCCCATTATTGACAGTCAGCTTCTATCTTATGTTATGATGGGATGATGTTTTTTTCTCAAGTGAACGTGAGGACAAACAGACACATTCCATTATGCATGCTAACTGCTGAAAAATGTACCTCACTGGCCATTAAAGGCAAAAAAAAAACTGACTCCGGTGAGTCAGTCACATCTAGGTTTGTTTCCAAGAACAAACCTCTGACACTTTATGACAGCCTGTTTTATTTCACATAAATAAATAATAAAAATAATAAAAGAGCATTCCTTACTATATCCATGTCAGTTTAAAATGAGTTATGGGGCACAGCCACCTGCATTACATAACTGTGCACATCAAAGCCAAAAATGTATGGCTCTCATACAACATATACATATATATATGTATCAAGTATGTGGCTGTAATGTTTATATATGAGAATAATAAATACTATATATCAGTAAATATGGATAACTTGCTGACTGCTGCCACACTAGTTAACACTGCATTCCCTTTTTCATCAAGCACATCTATCCATGGTTTATGGAAATGATAAACTCTGCTGAAAGATGTTTTTGAAAATCTGATTGCTTGGCCGGAGTTATCTGTTGTATAATTCATAATGATCCTGGCAGATGATATAATAAGAGAGCTCATCAGTTGCTGGAGGAAATTACTCTTAGACTGTTTCAACATCTGCAAAGACTGTCCTTTTTCACTGTCACTGTGAAATGATGCAAATGAGTAAACGTGCAGCCTAAATTAATCAAATATGCACCATCTGCACTTTGAGGCACACGTCTATTTTAAGTGGCATGCAAAGAATCTCATACAAATGATTCAATAACAAACCAGTGGATCATGCTGTTTCTATTGGAGCCTTCCAATAGAGATACAAATATGTTCTTCTGTTGAGACTCAAAATCTGAACAGATATTGGACTCAAGATAAAATCAAACTGCTCAAGCTATTTTCCCATTATAGCACAATGGAAAAATATATCAAATTTATGTACAAACATAGAGCTGTCAGTTTTTATGCAACCTCAGAGTGTTCAGTGTTACGAACACTTGACCGCTATGACCTCAACTTTTCAGCATGACACTTCCTTGTTAACCGACAGGTACACCCCTATGAGAAAGTGTGTCTTAAAGACAACACTGTTACCTCATTTAAATGGTGTGACCAGTGCAGCCTCAGCAATCCAAGTAATCTGGATATTACTGGATTCCAGCTGAGTTGAGTTAACTGTTACCTGATGATTCTTCCATCCTTCAAGAGAAGATGTCCTCTTTGTCCAGTTCTGGTGAAGCAGGTCTAGAAATATCAAAAAGATGCTGTGGAGAGCCAGTGCTTGATTTCCTCGCTTTAAGGAGTTGAAGTGCTTCTGTTAGTTGTGCCTCCAGGCCAGACATTCGAACATTCAAGTTCTTGAGGTCGTCCTTCAGCTCCAGCTTGAGTTCCTGCAGCGAGGCCTGAAGCGTTTGCTCAGGGATCGGGTAGAAGGCGTGCCTGGTCTCCGAGGGCTGGACAGGACTGCGGTCCTGTGGCGTCATGCGGAAGTCTCCCACTTTGTCCAAGCGCAGATCACTTTTGGTGATACCGCTGTCACATGAGTCTGTCTTCTTTAAAGACATCTGTGATTCATGCACCTTGGTCCGTTCAGGTAAAGTCTCCATGGATTCGGCTTTAGACACTTTGTTCCAGTTGTCGACTTTGGCCATGGACTCCTTGAAGCGACCCCATCCTTTGACTTTAACTGGTTCAGCAGGCCGGCATCCGACTAAAGAAATAGGAGGTGGCACCTGCAGCTTTGCTTTGTCTGAAGGAGAACATTTGGGGGGTGTTGAAGATGAAGGTGCTGAGGATGAAGGTGTTGCTGGGCTTTCTGTCACTGTGACGATGCTGGTAGTTGTAATGGCTGTTTTAGCTATCTGGACATCCACGTACATGGGGCCCTTCTCAATATCATGTTCATGTAGCTCTGGTTTCTCAGTCGCTATGCGGGCTTCCTTCTGCTGTCGAAAGCGCTGGAACAGTTTTCGCACTGGGTGATCTGGTGGCAAGTTCAGAGGGGCTTCATTTTTACGCCTCTGTCGCTCCTCTTCCTCACGTTTCACATCACTGATCTTTCGAAAGACGATCTAAAAAAGAATTTAAAGTTGTTGTGACTAAAACACCAGTGTAAGATTTGAATTATCAAAAATGTCAGTGTTTGACAGCACACAAGGGAAATGATACCATAATGCCTCCTCTCAAAGTCAATTTAGTCTCATGAAGTGAACAAGTAACAGAATAAAAGCAGTTTAAAATCTTTAGTTAGAGAGCAGAAATGTATCCGTGTTACTGATTGTGTGGAAGATTGACAATGTTTCAAAATGTGTGTGCTTTGTAAATGTCACCTTAAAGAGGCTATTCCATTACACAGAGGGAAAGTTCATATCATGCCTCTGGCTTCAGTGGGTGGAAGGGCTTATCACTCAGCTGCTAATGGACAACTGTGTTTTCAAGCATTTGTGTTAGCAGTTTTAGCTTTGCAGTTTTCCTCTTGTACTTTGACGTTTGAGTGTGACATGATGTCTGAAACTTGTCACACTGTCTCTTCAAGAATGAGTGATATTTAACTTATAAGCCAAATGGAGAAGTCCTAAGGATAAAATCATAACAACTACCACTACATGTCAACAGATGTCTCTCCATGACAACAGACCCAAGTCCATCCCACTGATAAAGACCATATGATACGTTTGAAAAAAAAAAAAAAAAAAAAAATTAAAAGTAGATCTTGGAATTGAGATTGTTTGGTCAGAAATAATTGTTGCTTCATTCTTGAGTCAGTGATCTAAGTTTACTTGCCATTTTTGATGCCCTTAAAAAGTAAAAGTTAAACATTTAGAGAAATCAAGATATTGGCAATTACTTGCCAGGAGTTAGATGAGAAGATTGACACCATTCTCAGCTCTGAATGGATTATGGACTATATAGCTGGACCCAGTAACTGGTTAGCTTAGCTTAGCATAAAGACTGGGAACTGTGGTAAATAGCTAGCCTAGCTCTTCCAGAGATAACTAAATCTAACTACTAGCATCTCTAAAGCTCACAGACTCACACAACTCAACTTTTTTTAATCCATTCAAAAACCTGGAGAACCACAACCACAAATTGGCAATCTCATCGGTGATGATGATATCCACCTTTATGCTAATCTAACAGGCAGCTGGTTGTACTTTCTTTATGTATTGTATAGACATGAAAGTGGCATCAAAGTTTTGTTTAAATAAACACATAACATAAACACTCTTGACACAATTTTTTTAGATTTGTTTTTCATAAGAATTGCTAACAAAGATGTGTTGTCCCATAAAAGGAGCACAGGCTAGCTGAAAGTTGATTGATGGGGTATGTTTTTCTTATCTGAACGACCAAATGATGTGGTATTTACTTTTATAGTATTTTTACTTTTACTTGTTTTGTCATCTGCTCTTTTCTTGTTCCAGGCATGATGCTTACATGGAACCATTCATCACAAGTAAGACAACCAACATGGCAACACTGCTGTCCAACTTACACCACTATTAATATCAAACATATTACATGTAGGATTTCTCAAATTGAAAATACAACCTCACAAGCTCAGTTTTAAGGCAGCGTTTGGCTTCTTTGCCTATCTCTGAATTTCCCTGCTGTATACATTCAGAAAGTATGGGACCCTGGTGACTGGTGAGTTTAAAGCAGCAGATGAGATTGCCTCTTTGTATGCAGGCAATTCAATCTCACTTGCACTCTCCTGGGCAGGCTTACCTTATTATGAATGAGGTAATGATTGGTAGCTACACTTGTGTTGTCGATCACAACTGTTCATTTCTGAATGAAGGATGTGAGAGAGGATTTAAGGTGACTGCTTAATGGAACTGTGTTTTTGCATGAAGTTTAGTATGTGTTGTTTAGCTGTGTAACATGTACTGCATGAGCTCTGGTTGTAGGGTTGTCAAGTATATGATCTTGAAAACTGGGTAGTAAAAGAATAGTTTGACAGCTTGCATTTAGTGTTCATATATACACACATATAAATACAGATGGATGACAAATTACTGGAAAAACCAACATAAAGTGTCTTAGTGTCTTAGTAAGGTGTTGGACCAACACAAGCCACCAGAGCAGCTTCAATGCACGTTGGCATTGATTCTACAAGTCTCTTATCTCTACTACTGGAACACTACTCTTCCTAAAAATATTCCCTCCTTTGGTGTTTTTATGATGGTGGTGGAGAGCGCTGTCTAACATGTTGGTCCAAAATCTGTTATAGGTGTTCAAGTGAGTGGAGATCTGTTGTCTGTGACTGTCTTTCCACCAAGGGAAGATTCATCCCACTCTCACTCTCATACTTTTCATTAGATATGAGGCTAAAGCCTGGATACAGCTTACTCGTATGAGCTTTAGAACTATTAATTGATTTTTTGCACCATGAATAAGGACACAAAAATAGAACCAAAACAGATACATACACACAGAAACCATCAAGGAAAAAAAGAAACTTTGTCATCATCATTAGTTCATCATA